>NC_090655.1:14876717-14996104 GCF_040937935.1 Hyperolius riggenbachi | reverse complement strand
AAGTTTCCCGCGACAGACACAATGAACGTGTGCCATTGAACGGGCGTCTTCAGAGTGAGCGGTGTGCTTTGTAGTGCGCCGTGACAGAACTCAGACACAGGTACACACAGAGGCAAAACGGATTAGCATTTCCATCAAGCCGTATGGAAGTACAAAGCTCCGCTCCCTTCATCTCAAAGCTCTTCAATAAAGGGGGAGAAAAATGCAGGAAGAATCACAATGCATTCCTCAGCACAGCGAGATGAGCTCCGGTCTCCATTTAACTGAATTAAAATATATAGCTCGGTTCTATAGAGGAGCTGATGGGCGATACGTTTAATACAGCGGGTAGGACTTGTTGCGGAAGACTTACTTGTTGAGGATTTTGGTTCTTTTGGCGCTCGAGAAGTTCTCCAGCTGCAAGGATTCTTGGGTAAGGAAGGCCACCGCCAGGTGAAAGTAGTTATTCCACAGCTGCAACAGAAAATGGAGGTGATTATTTAAAGTCATCAATCTATTTACAGTTCTTACAAACAAAAAAAGGGAACGGTATGTAAAACTCCACCCACTGTCTTGGAGTGTTGCATTATGGTTTTACTTTTTGAACATGTGCTGAAAGTGATGACCAGTAATTACCTTCTGTTTTAAAACGGAATTCTCTGCCATAAAAACAAATTTTTTATCATTTCTGTGTGTATTATGCAGTCTACAACCTGACCCTGCACTGCAAGCATTCAAATGTAATCATAAATGTTTCTGCTGTAATAAATCTTATCTCAGTCAGCCTGGCTCTATCTGGTACATTGCAGAGGAGAGGGAAGCTTGTTATCTCCCCGCCCACATTCCTGCTCCTCACTGATTGGCTGAGGGAAGTTCAGTGTGACAGGAGGCTGAAATGGGAAACACACCTCACCCTTCTACAGAAGCTGCTGAAATACGAGCTATGCTGTTCTCACATGTGTTTACAAAGCAAACTAGATAGGACAGTGCAGTTTCTAACAGGGGGAAAAAGTAAGGGAGGAAATTACATCAGGATTGGCTTCAATCAGAGGCAGCAAAGAGGGAAAATGCCTGAAACCGTTTTATCTTTATTTACTATACAAAATTCACTGAAATCAGAACATGGACAGTACAATACATTTGTTACATTTGTAGAACAAGTATTTATCTACTTATATATGTAGTTTTTCCCTGGGATAGTATGGCTGTCCTGCTGCTTTAGAATTTCTATATTTTGTAGTGTTTTCAGCAGAGATTTTTGTTAATTTTAACATATTTGCTGTTGCCGATCCTGTTGCATCTATATCAGTATTGCTATTTAAGGACAACTGACCTTAATGTAAGCACAGAGGTATATTTATGAGGAATACACATACCCCTGTGTGTTGTCTGTTCCTCTCGTCATTCTCCCGGTCCCGATTAGCACTCCTTTAAAAATTAAGACTTTCAACTAAAATCACATTTCAGGCAGGAAAAGGAAGGCTTCCTGCAATGTTCTCACCCATCATCCACCAGTTCCCTGATCTTTTCCTTAAAGGAATTGTCAGGCAAAAAAAATAAAATAATGAGTTTAACTTACCTGGGGCTTCTACCAGCCCCATGCAGCCATCCTGTGCCCTCAGTCACTCACTGCTGCTCCACTCCCCCGCCACCAGCTAGTTTCGCTTTTGCCGACTTCGGGGTCGGCGGGCCGCATAGCGTACATTTTTACTCGTTGCACCACTAATGCATAGAAATGTATGTGTTAATGTTCCTGCACCGGCGGGAATGCGTAAAAATGTACGCAATGCGGCCTGCCGACCCCGAGGTCGGGAAAAACTAAACTAGCTGGCGGCGGGGGACTGAAGCAGCAGTGAGTGACTACGGGGGGACAGGATTGCTGCATGGGGGTGGTAGAAGCCCCAGGTAAGTGAAACTTTTTTTGCCTGACAATTCCTTTAAGGGGAGGGAAAGAAAGAGTGATAGGGGGGAACATTGGTACAAGACTGCCTCTTCCTGCCTGACAACTAGACAACTTAGCTGAAAGTCAAATTTTTGAAGGAGTGATTACGTTGACGGGAGGGGGGCTCGGACAAGGAGCAGTACGAACAATGCACAGAGGTATGTGGATCCAACATGAATACACCTCTGCGCTTACCTTAGGTAGCCTTGCTCAGGTCAGGTGAGCTTTAAATCAGGTAGCCTTTCCTAAAAGCCAGTGCTGTCTACCTTTTCCCCTGTGATCTGGGTCTCCCCATGCCAAAAAACACATATCTAATGGTTTGCCGCACCTGAACACCGCCTGAAAATGCTTTCCAAAGATTCCTAAAGGCTTTCCAATGCCTAAAAATAACCTGCTTTTGTTTACAATTCATTTTCTAAAACTAAAATAGATAGCACTATCTTGGTTCACACTACAATAGGCCCAGCAGGAGCAGGGCTGTATCTGTAGTGTAGGGGTGCGCCATATGACTCTGGGGAAGCACCACGGTCTGTTGTGGAGTGAACACACGCAGGCACACACCACTCACCCAATGCAATCCAATGTCCGAAAAAAATGCACTTTTAAAGAGAAACTCCAACCTAGAATTGAACTTTATCCCAATCAGTAGCTGATACCCCCTTTTACATGAGAAATATAATGATTTTCACAAACAGACCATCAGGGGGCGCTGTATGACTGATTTTGTGCTGAAACCCCTCCCACAAGAAGCTGAGTACCGCGGTACTCTGGGCAAACTGCCACAATGTAACAATGTTCACAGACAGGAAATGGCTGTTTACAGCTGTCTGTAAAAGCCAGCACAGCTAGAAACAGCTACATAACCTGCCCACAGTAACAATGTCACCATGTAATACATGTCAGAATGTGAAACTGGGAGAGGAAAGATTTTACAATGAGCAAACACTGACTAAATCATTTATACATAATTATGGCAAAAAATGAAGCACTTTTTTTTTACTACATTATTTTCACTGGAGTTCCTCTTTAAGTCACGTCAAAAACAGACTTAAAATGACAGAGGCACCTGAAATGTATAACACACAACAAGGAGAGGTATGATTGGCTTACCTCTCCTGTAGTGAAGTAGCAAATGTAGCAAATAAGAATGCAATTGCGAATTTCAAGAATTTATTGCACAAAAACGGGTTCAGACAACTGGTTTCTTGGTATGTCCCTCTTCATCAGATCAATATAAACCATCACAACATGCCAGACAGTCAGACTCGAGTGCATCAGGGTAAGGAGGTTGTATATTTAGAGAAGCTCTTACCCTCAAGAACTATCTAATTTACCAGGAGTGTAACCTCTGAGGATCCTCACAAGTCTGAGTGCAGGTACGTATTCTTTCATTAGCCATATTGATGGTTGCAGGTTTTTCAACCTGAAAATTGTGAGTGTACCTCTTTACACATATTTAAATTTAGGTGTGTAGCCATGTTGTACTATTGGTTCTTGGTGTTCTCTCCTTTTGTGTTTTTCCGGTTCTCAGTTTCCATTGGTCTAGCCCGCACCTTACAGGTAAACAAACACTTGTGTAGGTGGACACTCCCACAGCTAATACGCATATTCAGGAGGGAGGAGCTGGAGGAGAAGCTGGCTGGCAATGGACACGTGCCAATTGGCATATGGATTTACACTCCACTAGACATTAAAACACAGTAGAGTCTCGTTTTTCTGGCACAGGCTGGGAAGTTAAAATTAACACCAACCCCCCCCCCCCCCTCCCCCAGACTAAAAGCAGAGTGATGCGTAACTGAAATCGCAAATTCTCTGGTCTACTTAAAGAGGAATTCTAGTGAAGAAAATGTAGTAAAAAAAAAGTGCTTCATTTTTACAATCGTTATGTATAATTGATTTAGTCAGTGTTTGCCCATTGTAAAATCTTTTAAATCCCTGATTTATAATCTGACATTTATTACATGGTGACATTTTTACTACTGGCAAGTGATGTAGCTGCTGCTTGCCGTTTTGGCAGTTGGAAACAGCTATTTCCCACAATGCAACAAGGTTCACAGACAGGAAACTGCCAAGAGTACGTACTCAGAATTTCTTTGTGGGAGGGGTTTCACCACAATATCAGTCATACAGCGCCCCCTGATGGTCTGTTTGTGAAAAGGAATAGATTTCTCATGTAAAAGGGGGTATCAGCTACTGATTGGGATAAAGTTCAATTCTTGGTCGGAGTTTCTCTTTAAGTCCTGTAAGCTTAATGGCCTCCAGTGTGTGATGTGACCCAATATGGGTCAGATGACACGCCAGAGAGCCGTACAAGGACACCACAAAGCTGCTAAGAGCTAACAGCCCCCGGAGGAAGGAATACCCCCATTCTACCCCGCCAGGCATGCCAGCTGGTTGCCTGCCGAAATCCTGAGTTACGGTTAAAGGGGACTTTTCCGTAATACTTTTATGGCTTTATTTTCATTCAGTGCTAATATTTATCACATTTTATGTAATGGGTATTGCATTTTTCATTCAGGTCCACTTTAAAGAGACTCTGTAATGAAGAATTTCCCCTGGGGGGGTACTCACCTCGGTAGGGGAAAGCCTCTGCATCCTATCAAGGCTTCCCCCATCCTCCTGTGTCCCATGGTGGTCTCGCTGCAGCCCACTGTACACGGGACATGTAAATATTTACCTATCCCTGTTCCAGCGGGGGCGCTGTTGCAGCTTTCCACTTGGAAATAGCCCGATCTCAGTCGGGTTAGCTCCACTGCGCAGGAGACTTGTGCCTGCGCAGTAGAGCGAACCCAACTGGGATGGGCTATTACCACCTATTTCCGAGCCGAGAGGCGCTACTGCGCCTGCGCTGAGCCGGGAAGGTAAATATTCACATGTCCCGTGTACAGTGGGCTGCAGCGAGACCACCGTGGGACGCAGGAGGACGGGGGAAGCCTCGATAAGATCCAGAGGCTTCGCCCTCCTGAGGCGAGTACCACCCACTGGGATTTTTTAACATTACAGATCTTCTTTAAAGGTAACCTGAGATGGTCATCAGAGATGTATTTATGCCTACAGTAGCTGGGGCTTGCTCCAGGTCCATGAGGTCCGTGGGCTCCCGTCCTCTCCAGGTGCTCGGTTCACTTGCTATCCCTCCTCCCCGGTAATCTGGCCGGCCTCACTCTTCTGCGAATGTGTGGCTTGGCCGCGTGCATACCCTGTGGCGCGCTCCCACAGCAGGGAGTGTTCTACACATGCTCAATAGTACTGCGCCAGCACGGAGTGTGCCGGGGGGAGTGCGCGCGGCTGGGCAGTGCATGCGCAGTAACGCACGACTGGCTGCGACTGGCCAGCTTACTGGGGGGGGGGATAGCAAGTGAACCAAGCGGCCGGAGAGGATGGCGAGGGAGACCACAAACCGTATGGGGCTGGAAGAAACCCCAGGTAAGTATAAATACACCCCTGATAGCCATTTCAGGTTCCCTTTAAGCAAGCAGTCCCCACTTTTACACTGGCAGAAATATTCTGTAAGCACAAAGTCAGTTAGCTAAGAAATTCCAAACTCCACCGTAAGCCGAGCACTTCAAAAATACATTAAAATCCTCACGATAATGAGAAACAAATAAAGAGGCTCTGTCTCTCACAATATTATGCTTATTACTGAATTAAAGGTGTGCTTGAAGCAGATTGTATTCAGCATCTTCAGGCCGGGGCTGGATAATATTCCTTCGGATCAGCACAACGGGAAAGAAATGCTGGTGGTTAAATGGCTCCCCGATGTACAATCAGCTTTCTGTTTTACCCAGAAAAATGCAAGTAAAGCAGTCATAGATCTGAGGTCTTCCTCTTGCCAGGCAGTCGCTTTCTAGAAACCAGCTGTGCTCTCAGCAGTTCCGCTCCCTCCATTCGTGTGACGGGCGTAAACCGCGCGATACGGCCGAGTACGGGACGCACTACCCCACCCGTCTGCAGACAGGACCAAACCGCTGCTCATTGTTTTGAGTTAGGTATGCATGAGTCAATTTAAGTTCAATATGTTCTAAATTTTATTTCTACTTGCTCGATAAGAATATCAACAGTCGATTGTAAAGGAGTCGGCTGCAGTTTCAAGGTCTAAAAGCCATAACATTGTTTCACAAGCTTTTAGACCCTAAAAACAAGAAGAAAAACATACTACAGTGAGGTCTGCAGCAGCTCCTGCATGAAACCTACTCAGGATTATCACCCTGTTCTGCAGGTTTCCATCCCGAGCCTGACTCGGGATTAACGCTAAGGAGGTCAAAGTGTCTAATGCAGGAGCAGTAGGTTGGGGGGGGGGGGGGGGAGGTTAGTGTTAGGAGTAGGTGGGAAGTGGCTAGTGTTAGGAGTAGGTGGGGGCTAGAGATTAGTGTTACGTGTAAGTAGGCTGGAGGTTAGTGTTGGGTGTAGGTAGGAGGGAGTGGTTAGTGTTGGGTGTAGGTAGGGGGGAGGTTAGTGTTAGGAGTGAGTGGGGAGTGGTTAGTGTTAGGAGCAGGTGGGGGCTAGAGATTAGTGTTAGGTGTAGGTAGGGGGGGTGGTTAGCGTTGGGTGTAGGTAGGGGGGAGGGGTTAGTGTTGGGTGTAGGTAGGGGGGAGGTTAGTGTTAGGAGTAGGTGGGGGAGAGGTTAGTGTTGGGTGCAGGTAGGGGGGAGGTTAGTGTTAGGAGTGGGTGGGGAGTGGTTAGTGTTAGGAGTAGGTGGGGGAGAGGTTAGTGTTAGGAGTAGGTGGGGGCTAGAGATTAGTGTTAGGTGTAGGTAGGCTGTAGGTAGGGGGAGTGGTTAGCATTGGGTATAGGTAGGGGGGAGTGGTTAGTGTTGGGTGTAGGTAGGGGGGAGGTTAGTGTTAGGAGTAGGTAGGGGAGAGGTTAGTGTTAGGAGTAGGTGGGGGAGAGGTTAGTGTTGGGTGCAGGTAGGGGGGTGGTTAGTGTTAGGAGTAGGAGTTGGTGGGGAGTGGTTAGTGTTAGGCGTAGGTAGGGGGAGGTTAGTGTTGGGAGTAGGTAGAGTATGTAGGGGGAGAACAGTGTTAGGCGTAGGTAAGGAGTAGGTGGGGTAGAGGAGAGCAGCTGACAGGCGGTGACTTCACCACCTGCCCGTGGTGAAAGGGCCCTTAGTGTACAGAGAAGGATAGTATCATCTCCAATATTCTACTATAGGGGACAGAATATCTGTAACATTACAGAATCCAGCGCTCAAATTTCCAAGCATCTTTTCTTTGCCTAGACACACGATTGGAATCATCTCATATCAAGTCTTTCCACGCGAACTTAACACTTATTTTGTTATTTATCAGCTACAACTCGTTAGGTTTAGAGGCTGTGAACAGCGGCACTTTTCAGCAACACTTTTTTTTTTTAACATAGAAACTGCTGATTTCTTTGTTACTTGTAGGTGTTATGTTCCACCAATTAACATATATATTGCAATATTTACAAACAAAACAAGGCGAATCAATACGCTGCTTCCTCTCTATCCAGGCAGAAGGAATTCTGTGGGCGGGTGAAGCGCGTCTTCAGAGAACCGTCAGTCACGGGAAGATATGCTTATAAATAGCTGGGACTGAAGCCGGAAAAAAAGGGCAAAAGACGGAGCCTTAGAGAAAAAAAACAAAAGGTACATTTCGGCGCCGGGATCGCCCGATAGCGGGCACCGCCATCCACCCACATTTGCTGCAAATCACTTTTTTTTTTTTTATTTTACAATCGGCGCAATATGCGCCAAGGAAGCTAAATCTCGGTGGTGAGAGACACCTGATTAGCGGCAGTGAAAGCATCGCAGGCAAAGGGGCTTGCAGAAATGCTAATTGCGGCATTGCATAGCGGGCGCTCCATTCCGCTATGTCGCAATTAACATTCCCACAAGCCCCATGCTTTTACTTCTGCTAATCAGACGCAGAGATTTAGCTTCCTTGTCGCATATCGCTGATTTGAGGCAGAGTGTCTGTGTGTGTGTGTGGGGGGGGAGGTAGGAGGATAGGCACCCAGGGGAAGGGAGTATAGGTTTAGACACCTCCAGGAGGGGGGGGGGGGGGGTTCTTAAGGGTATGCACCACTGTGTGTGTGTGTGGGGGAAGGGGGGGAGGGGAGGGTCTTGGAGTTAAGCACCACCAGAGGATTTAGCTGCCTTATGGCCCGTACTCACAGGCTGCAGAAGTGGCCTGTCGCCAGCACACGTGAGCGTGTGGGCGACAGCTCCTCGCCAGGTCCCTCCGCGTACATACGCGGAAGAGGGACCAGCGGCGAGACGGAAGCTGTCGCCGACGTTCCTCCTCCCCCCGCCGGAAGCTCCATTTACCACAATGGAGGTTGCTGTCGCTAGTCCGCGTACTCACGCGGACTAGCGACAGTTGCGGGGGAGGTGCGGCGGCGACTGTCGCCATGCGATTGAAACTTTCAATCGCATGGCGACATGAGCGACGGGCGACAGTTCGGGGTGCGCGCGCGCGACGGCCCATACTCACGGGCGACCTGTCGCCGCAACACGCGCGCGCCGCGTGTTGAGGCGACAAAAGTCCCTCGTGAGTATGGGCCATTAGGCACCACCGGGGGTTGGGAGGGGGAGGGTCTTGGGGTTAAGCACCACCAGGGGGGCATTAGGGTTAGCCATCACTTAATGGGGGGGCCTTAGGGTTAGGGGAGGGCCTTAGGGTTAGGCACCACTGGGAGGGGGGGTCTTGGGGTTAAGCACCACCAGGGGGGGTCTTAGGTTTAGGGATATTTAGGCAGCTTTAGGATACTTTACTATCGGAATCCTGCAGTAGAATATCGCTAATTGTAGCGACAACCCACTGTACCCTTTTTTCTAGGCGCCATTTTCCATGTCTGCAGCTGGGATTCATCAAATATTAAAATAAAATATGGAATCTTACCTGCAGCTCAAAGTTGGCTTGATCCAGAAACTTCTTATTCAGCATGTCTGCGTACTGATTAATTGCCCGTAAGAACACTCTGCAAGATCAAGGTAAAAAAAAGTGTACAATTACTGACATTTTCCAGCCGGGCAGGTTGTGCATTTTAATTAGATGCCAATCGCTGCATTACGAGGGGAAAAGTTGCCGCTGAAAAGTAAGATGTCATTACAGTGTTATGTAAGAGTATCTGCAGCAGGAAGTGCTGACTTTAACTTGCAGAGAATATCTGGGACGACGCTTTGGCCAGAGGCCGAGACTGATTTTAAAGGTTACCGGGCGTCCAAAGCATGATGTGACGACTGTGATGCCAGACCAACAGGCAGTACAGCCAGGCAGATCCGGGACAAGGTCCTTCAGCACCCAAGGCTGAGACACTATAGTGCGCCCCTCCATCCCTCCCACCCCAGCCGTCACACACTGATTGCTATTAGACTAAGAGGCGCCCCCAAATCTCTAGTTATCTGGCGTGCAGTCACTGCCATGTGTCCCCTTTTCTTATTTCTCTTTGCTTCAAAAAATAAAAATAAAAATAGGGGAATGATACCTGAGTGAGTTGTGCGCCTCCTCCTACACTGCACCCTGAGGCCTCTCTCGCCTCTGCCTCGGCCCAGCCCTGCAGCCAGGCCAAGATACTTGTTCAGCAGTATAGTGAGGGAAGATTGGGAGAAGGAGGAGAGGAGAGAAGGAAAAAGGAGTGGAGGTGAAAAGGAGGAAGGGTGTGGAGAGGAGGAGGAAGGGAGTGGAGGTGAGGAGAGGAGAAGGTGGAGGTGAGGAGAAGGAAGGGAGTGGAGGAGGAAGGGGAAGGGAGTGGAGGAGGAAGGGGAAGGGAGTGGAGGAGGAAGGGGAAGGGAGTGGAGGAGGAAGGGGAAGGGAGTGGAGGAGAAAGGGGAAGCGAGGAGAGGAGGAAGGAAAGAAGGGGAGTGGAGGAGGATGAAGGCAGTGGAGGAGGAAGGGAGTGGTGAGTAGGTGAGTAGGTGAAGGAAGGGAGGGGAGTGGAGGAGGAAGGTAAGAAAGTGGAAGAGAGGAGGAAGAGAGTGGTGAGGAGGTGGTGGAAGGGAGGGGAGTGGAGTAGAGGAGGAGGAAGGGAGTGGAGAAGGAGGAAGTGGAGGAGAGGAAAAGGAAAGAAGTAGAAATGAGGGGAAGGAGAGTGGGGAGGCAAGGAGATGGGAAGGGGTAGAAAGAAGATGGGAATGGGTAATTAAGAGAGGCAAATGGGCTTTGGCAATGCTAAATGTATTTGATCCCGCCAATAAAGCATTTTTGGTTTCAGATTTGGGTGGGTATCATGGGGGAAGGAGGATAATGGGGTGGGGGGGAGGTAGAGCGTCAAAGGTTGGGAAAGAACATGAAAGTGAAAGAAGGAAATGCAGGTAAAGGGAATAAAGAAGTGGTTTGAAGAATTAACAAATGAGGGAGGCTGGAGTCCTCCTGCTGTGGGGCTTGACCTGGAGAATCCTAACCTGTGGACAGCCAATCTCCCAGGAGAGTCAGATCAAGCAAGAACCACGTAACATCTGTACAAAAATACTGCCCTCCAGAATTCAATTTCCATATGGGGCATGTGTGCTCTCCCTTCACTATCCAAAGCAGTGTTCATTAACATGATTACAGCCAATACCCTATTACTAAAGCGGACCAGGGGGGTCTAACTTCTGCCAGCCCCCTGCAGCCTCCCTGCGCCCACAACGTCTCCAAAGGATCCTCCAGTCCCCCACCTCGGCTCTATTTCTTTGCCGCTGACTTGGAAGTCAACGGCATCCACAAGGAAACCTCGTACTGTGTTTGCACAGGACACTCCCGGCAACACGAGTGGGAGAGAGGATGTGCGCGACCAGGGTCATGCAGGCGCAGTGCCCCGCCGACTTACAAAGTGAATCTGAGCAGCTTCGAGGAACCGGAGGAGCGTTTGTCCCCAGCGTGGGCACAGAACGGCTGCAGGAGACCGATAGAGGCCCCAGGTAAGTTAAACTCCTTTTTAAAAAAAAAAAACATTTTAGGTTTCCTTAATGATATAAAGCAAACAGAGGTGCCAACAGGATAAAAAAACACTATATTTTTTTTAAATTGCCAAGGAGGCAGTGGTGGACTTACCTCCTGGAAGCAGACACTAGAAATGTCAGTTTCAAAAAGAGACGTAACTTTATTGGCATACTCCAAAACAAGGTTGCAACGCGTTACATAGGTTTAAACCTGCTTCATCAGGCAATAAAAGAGGAGTATATGGCAGCAATAGGTCAGACATACGTTCAGCGCATCTGTAAGTCCACCACTGCCTCCTTAGCAATGTTAAACATTTTAGAGTTTTTTATCCTGTTGGTGCCTCTGTTTGCTTTATACATAACTGAGTCCACCCCTGGTGGAGGGGTGACACACCCTTTTTCTTCCTGATCTACAGAGAGCGACATCTTAATCACTATCCACAGGTCTAATCTCCTCCCCTGCCTATACAGTGGTTACTTGGAGGTAACCCTGGTTTGTTAGTATATTTCTGCTTGATTTCACAATTTCCATTTGCCAGTACAGATTACACTATTTTGGGCTCTCTGTGTCCTCTTCTGTCAGGTTTCCTTAATGATGGTGTTTACCCAAAGTCCCATTTAGCAGGATAATTTCATCTTCATTAACCCTCCTGGCGGTTTATTAAAATCCGCTAGGGGGCAGCACAGCTGTTTAAAAAAAAAAAGTTTTATATCATGTAGCGAGACAAGGTCTCGCTACATGATAGCCGCTGCTCAGCGGCATCCCCCCAGCCCCTCCGATCGCCTCTGGTGCTCGAAGATCAGGAGATCCCGTTCAAAGAACGGGATCTCCTGGAGGGCTTCCCCCGTTGCCATGGCGACGGGCGGGACGACGTCACTGACGTCCTGACGTCAAAGGGGACTCTGATCCACCCCTCAGCGCTGCCTGGCACTGATTGGCCAGGCAGCGCACGGGATCTGGGGGGGGCTGCAGCACGACTGATCGGCAGGGAGCGGCGGCGATCGGATTGCACACGCAGCTAGCTAAGTGCTAGCTGCATGTAGGAAAGAAAAAATTATGCAAATCGGCCCAGCGGGGCCTGAGCGGTGTGTTCCGGCGGCATAGCCCGAGCTCAGCTTGGGCTTACCGCCAGGAAAGTTAAAGGGAACCTTAACTGAGAGGGATATGGATGTTTCCTTTAAACAATTCCAGTTGCCTGGCAGTCCTGCTGATCTCTTTTGCTGCAGTAGTGGCTGAATCACACGCCTAAAACAAGCAGCTAATCCAGTCTGACTTCAGTCAGAGCACCTGATCTGGATGCTTGTTGAGGGGCTGTAGATAAAAGTATTAGAGGCACAGGATCAGCCGGAGAGTCAGGTGACTGGTATTATTTTAAAAGGAAAAATCCATATCCTTCTCAGTTTAGGTTTTCTTTAATCCTTGAAATAAATATATTTGTTAAGAGAACTCCGCAAGTGTGAATGATCGTTTTGAAATAGTTACTTGTGCTGAAAACCAATTACTTATTCTGTTTTTTTTTTACATTTCTCAATTTTACCAACTTTAAGGAAGCCGCACAACATACAAATTTTAAACTTTGTTTTCAATTCAAAAAAATACAATCAATTTTTCAGATTCATTGTAACGTTTGAAAAATCTGACCAAAGTACCACTCACATGTGTTCAATTTTTCCCCAATTAAGAAAAAAAAATGACTGAAAATTGTTTGGGTTCACACATTAAGATATTAACGATCTACCCTATACCATTCAACATTCATAAAAATTGATCAGAAAAATCCACCACTCCTGATCAACTTATATCGGAAAAAATAATAAAAAGCTTTTCATTGTTTTGTACAACTGGTCATTTTTATTAAATTCCCATAAAATTGGATACTTTAATTATATTGCGTGTTGGTACCTTAAAGGACAACTGTCCATTTCTCTCCTCGTTCCCCAGGCATAACCACTCCTAGAAAAAATCTGACTTTCGAGCTTAAAGAGAATCTGTACTCTAATATTCTTACACTAAAAAGCATACCATTCTATTCCTTATTTTCTCCTGGGCCCCTCTGTGCTGTTTCTGCCACTCTCTGCTGCAATCCTGGCTTGTAATTAACAGTTTTAGGCAGTGTTTACAAACAAACTAACCAGCTTCTAATAGGCTCAGCTAAGCATAGTGTGTGAGTCATACAGAGTATGCAGGGGGCCTGCAGAGGGTGTGTATCGCTTCTACCAATCACAAGCAGCCCTGCACATTCCACACAATCAAGCTTTAGCCCGACAAACAGGACAGAGGAAAGATACATTGATTTATTACAGAGACAGTGCAGTTAGGAAAGACTGCAGTAAGCCAGAGCAGATTAGAACAGGCATAGGAACTTATAGGATAGAAGAATTAAGGCTGAAAAATTTGTTACAGAGTCTCTTTAAAGCGGTTTAACACCCAGCATTACAACTTTGCTTTAAAAGATTGCTTACAGCTTACAAACTATTATGCCAGATTTTTTTTTAAGCAGAAATTCACTGAATGGGTTAAACATGACATTTTAGTGTTGGATTCAACTAGGAATCCGCATCTGTTCTTATCTTTTAGTTACAAATGTATCTTTATTTGTTATACAAATAGACCTTTGAAAAGCCTGCTGGGGAAGCCCTCTTTGTTCTCTCAAAGCAGTGTTTGTTTGTTACATTGTAGATAGATACATTTGTAACTAAACAAGCAAGCACAAGGAGCATTTCTAGCTAAATGCAGCACTAAAATGTCATGTTTAATCCATTCAGTGAATTTCTGCTAAAAAAAAATCTTGCATAATAGTTTATAAGCTGTAAGCAATCTTTTAAAGCAAAGTTGAAATACTGGGTGTTAGACCACTTTTTAAGTCAATTTTCCAGACAGGAAGAGGAGGGCTTGCAGGGATGTTCCCTCCTATGACCCTCCCATTCCCGCCTCATTAAGTCAGATTTTAAAGGTGTGATTACAGGAACCGGAGGGAACAAGGAGAGGAACGGACAATGCATAGAGGTATATGGATCCAGCATGAACACACTTCCTCCGTTTACCTAGTAGCTTTGCCTTGGGTTAGGTACACATTAAAACAATCAATTGACAGCAGTAAATTCAAGTTTTCCCTTAGCAGTAATGGTGGGAACTTCTAATACACAGTGCAGCAGATTACGTGAAACCAGGGCAAGAAGAATTGTTGCAAACCTGGTGCAGAATTGAAGTTCAATCTCCCCAGGCTTCCCTACTGTCACATTATTGATCTGACGAAGCGGCATCAGGCTGTAAAATGCGTTATCCAATGTGCTGAATAAAAATGAGTTGTCTCAATTATACCTTCCACTAGTCCTCATTAAGGTAGGCGGACACCCACCTTACGATTATATATAGACGTATATATGTTTGTGGAAAATACCATTGGTTGTTTAGGTGCCTCCTAGACCTTTGCTGCCTGAATTAATGGAGATGTTCAGTGGAACCAATCATAATCCTCTATCTGATCTCCTCCATTTTTGCACCAGTTCTGCTTCATTTTTCTCTGCGCCGGTTTGGAACAATCTGCCCCCTAATTTCATGGCGTCACGCATGGAAGACCAGCAGGCGGTATTTAAAAGAAGGCTTGTCACAGTTCCGTCTCGGCTCCCGGTCGCTCGCGATTTCAGCTTCGCATTTCCCAGCTGGGCTTCTGGCACAGGTAATAACAGGTGAAGAGTGTAATCAATACTGATAATTATTTCAGTCCACTGAACGAAATAATGGAAAAAGATAACCACTATCAGGAAGGCAAGAAGACTATGAGCTTCATTAATTGCCGAAATCACAGAAATCGGGCCAAGCAATTACCATGTCCCTGTTAAGTGATCTCTCTGTCTTAAGCAGGGATAGCTATAAGATATATATTTCCCGGGCACCTCGAGCAAATATAATAACAATACATATCATAGAACACATTACAGATGGGGGAACGTCCAGTGTATCATTTATGTCACTACATTATCTGTACTGACTACAGGAACAGGAAATCCAACCTCAGAGAGCCTGGAGGTAAATTGTACATGAACGTTTAAGACCCCTGCGATTAACAGTCTAAGAATGGTTGCAGTTTACATTTTCACCATTTGAAATGAATAGCTGGAATGTGATTGGCTGTTTTATGCTCCACCCACTTTTCCTTGAATTTTTAAAGGACAACTGTAACAAAAGAGATATGGAAGCTGCCACATTTATTTCCTTTTAAGCAATTCCAGTTGCCTGGCAGCCCTGCTGATCCTTTGCCTCTAATACTTTTAGCCACAGACCCTGAACAAGCATGCAGCAGATCAGGCATTTCTGACATGGTCAGATTTGACAAGATTAGCTGCATGCTTGTTTCAGGTGCGATTCAGACACTACTGAAGCCAAATAGATCAACAGGGCTCCCAGGCAAGGAAGGAAAGAAATGTGGCAGCCTCCATATTACTCTCACTTTAGTTGTTCTTTAACCCCGGTCACCAAGTGACCAACTGTGCTAAGTTTGGGGACTATGGCTTTATTACTTTGAGAATAGCAGCCTTCTAAATTTTCCCATTGACATCAATGGGTGAAATCTAATTGCCTGTTGTGGATCCGCCCTGGTGTGCGGGAAAGGGGAGTTTAACATGCCCAGAACATATATTCTCAGGGAGTAAGAGATCTGTATACCAAATTTCGTTGAAATCAGTCAAGACGTTTTTATCTGATAGTGACACACACCCACACACCCCTCCAATTTGATATGTACAGACGGGGGACACAGAGTTCAAAATAGTGTTGCACGTTGAGTAACAGTAGTGAATACTCCCAAGAGTGGGTTACCACTAAGGCAACCACTGTAAAGGCAGGTGGGGAGATCTCACCCAACCCCACTCGGGCTAAGAAGTCGCTTTCTGTAGGACAGAAGGGGGTGACACCCTGCACCAAGGGTAGACAAACTTGCAATAACAGATCAAAACAAAGGCACCCAAAAGTAATAAAATACACTAAAAACTGTTTAAAATGGGAGGCAGTGGTGGGCTTACCTCCCCATTAAAGACTCGAATTGTCTGAATCATGCCAACAACTTCATTTTGTAGCTAGGAGTAGCTGGTTAGGAGCTTTTAGAAAGCATGGCACCTCTGTAAATGCTCCTAACCAGTTCCTCCTGTCTTATTACCCGAGGAAGTGGAATAAATACCTGCGAAACGTGTCACACTATATTGTGAAGTACAAAATAAAGTTGTTTGCATGATTCAGAATTTAAATCTTCAATGGGGAGGTCAGTCCATCACTACCTCCTATTTTAAACTGTTTTTAGTGTATTTTATTCTTTTTGGCACCTCTGTTTTAAGCTCTATTATTTATAATTATTATTTTTTATATATATATAGCGCCAACATCTTCCGTAGTGCTGAACATCTTTTAAAAACAGACCATAGTGGGATGGATAAATACAGGAGTAGTTCCTTACACTGTACAATCAGGACATCCAGCAACACAAGTACAAATTCATATAATTGATGCATATAGTTTGAAAACATTGCCAATACTGTTCATTTTCAAAACAAAACAGAGAAACAGGAAACAGTAGGGGGAGGTCCCTGACCATGTAAGCTTACAGGTGATCCAAGCTATTTAATTGCATCACAAAGGCACTCATTTGTCTTGTGCATTGCGATATCCTTTGTGATGCGCCTGCATTGAATTCAGCTGTAATAGTCCTTATCACGTGAAGTTTTTTGTCAATTGCCACTCTCTTAACACCTGAGATACTGTTGGGCAAGAAAATCCTAAAAAAGAGTCATTGTTTCAGAGATGCTAGCACCAGCTCTTCTTGCACTGACGGATCATCCCTCGCTCAAAGTCGCTTGAATCTTTTGTCTTACCCATTCTGGCATTAACTTCCGTGATAAACGATGTCGTCCGAAGATGAGCGTTCGTTATATAAGCAGCTCTGCTTTGTTACGTCATTCTACGTCACCGTTGGACTGGTTTACTTCCAAATAAGGTGTGTCTCTAATTTTTGGGCAACTCAGTGTAGATTACCCAGTGAAAGAGGAACTCCAGTGAAAATAATGTAATAAAAAAAAGTGCTTCATGTTTACAATAATTATATATAAATGATTTAGTCAGTGTTTGCCCATTGCAAAATCCAGGGCTGTGGAGTCGGAGTAATTTTGGGTGCCTGGAGTCGAAGTTGGGAAAAAAATGCACCGACTCCGACTCCTAATGAATTTAAACTGTAATTAAAATAGAAAATATGATAAAATGTTCTATTTCTCAGATAATAGTCATCATAAATAATTTATACCTACAGTAATAGCTGTGCTTAGTCCACAAAAATGAAATAAACCAATCAAAATTACTTACTTGTGCTGCTTCAATAAAGCAGTCCCCGTATTTTTAAGGTCAGATATACATATCTGATTGTGACTGTATATATGATGTGTACACAGGAATCTCTTATATACACTAAATAACATCTATGCTGTAAGAATAAAGCCTGATGTGTAGCTGTGTCACTAATAGAGATGGTCAACGAGATGGAAATAATTCTGCATTGATGCTGATTTATGCAAATGTATGCACTCTTTTGCTCATGAAATCAAATAATTTGATACGTTGTTAAAATTTGGTTTGGTGACTACAAATTAAAGGGTAACGGAGACGGATGAAAAGTAAAGTTTTATACATACCTGGGGCTTCCTCCAGCCCGCTTCAGGCTAATCAGTCCCTCACTGTCCTCCACCACCCGGATCTTCTGCTATGAGTCCAGGTAATTCAGCCAGTCAGCGCTGTCCGGCCGCATGCCGCTCCCACAGCTAGGAACATTCTGCACCTGCGCAATAGTGCTGCACAGGTGTAGTATGCTCCTGGCGGCGGAGTGTGTGCATGCGCACTACGCCCGACTGGCTCAAGTACCTGGACTCATAGCAGAAGATCCAGGTGGCGGAGGAGGACAACGAGGCACTGATTATCCTGAAGGAGGCTGGAGGAAGCCCCAGGTATGTATAAAACTTTAATTTCATCTGTCTCAGGTTTACTTTGTTACACAGTAGTACTATACTCTACATATGCACTCCCCACAGAGCTGCAGGGAATCCACAGAGAATGTTGTGCACATTGAACACAGAGGTGTTGTCTGTCACCCATAAACCTGGTTCAGATTGTGCATGAAGAATGTGTAATAGAGGAAGAATCTCCTCATTCCCCTGCAGAGTACCTGCACATCATTCTTACATGTACCCACACTTACATTGCCTAGGGCCTGATAGATGTTCTTTGTTCCGGCCTGTACCTTTTACAAGTACTCTTACCAAGGACTAGTTTTAGTCAATGACTAAAGGGAATAAATATGGCAGTCTCCATATCCTTCTCACTTCAGTTGCCTTTTAAAAATTCCTAAGCGTTGGCAGTTAAGAGACGAATTTCATGTTACATACTTTCAATCAACAAGATTGTAATATGCAAATTAGAGGAGTCTGAGTCGAGGTCGGTGGAATCCTAAACTGAGGAGTCAAAGTCGGTGGATTTTTGTACCGACTCCACAGCCCTGGTAAAATCTTACCTCTCCCTGATTTACATTCTGACATTTATCACATGGTGAAATTTTTACTGCTGGCAGGTGATCTTACTGGAAGGAGATGCTGCTTGACTTTTTTGGCAGTTGCAAACAGCTGTAAACCGCTGTTATTTCTCACAAGGCAACAAGGCTCACAGACCGGAAACTGTCAGGACCATGGTCCTGGCATCACACAGTAGGAGGGGTTCCACCACAATATCAGCCATACCGCGCCCCCTGATGATCAGTTTGTGAAAAGGAAAAGATTTCTCATGGGAAAGGGTATCAGCTACTGATTGGTATGAAGTTAAATTCTTGGTTACGGATTCTCTTTAAATCATGGCAAACCAGAACAGCTAGGATATTATAAGGGGCTAAAAGGAAATCTAAAAGCCCCCTGAAGGGGTGTAACTATTAACTACGGGCCAACTTTCATTGGGCCCCACCTTACAGGGTGACCCAGAATTCCTTTCCTTCTGCACTAAGGCCCTCTCCTACTGGCTACTCAGTGTAGATCGCTGAGATGTAATGATATAGGAGGCATGAGGCGCACAGAGACCAGAGTATAATGATGTACAAGGTACAGGGGATGGCAGCGCATATCATAAATGGATATTAAGCTTTCATTCACAACCAAATTAATGAAACCGTTTTGGTGACTTTTAAGCACCCCCTAACCCCACGCTGGAGCTGTAATTGCCCACAAAGCTGTTTTTTATTATATTTCTGAAACGCGTCGGCTCCAGCACATAACACCGAGGCTGAGTGTACAGAGAATAAATTACAGCAATGCAGAATATTTGACCTGTTATTCAAATGACTTCACTATTGATCTCTCTTTTTTTTGTAAAAAAAGAGAAAACATCATTATTCCAGTAAAGTCTAATTAACACCATTAATCTGCGGCGCGGGCCGGTATCTCGGCATATTGGTATGTCACGGCGTGCCGTGTGTGGGTGACAGTAACAAGCTCCCTCTAAATGAAGCATGATGAAGTACGCAATAAGGGCGCTCTGATACGGTATTAACGAGATGCTGCATTACAACAGGGAGCAGATTATACTGATGGAATCAGCGCTGCCCCCGGGCGCCTCATTGTATTTTGTCTACTGTTTCCCATTCCAGGGAGAACCAACAGATTGCTAAGAGAGGTCTGCCGTCGACATTTCACGCCACGCCCTCCAGTCACTGACACACGGCCAGGAATCCTCTCCTCCTTCCCCGCTGATTAACTGCATGTTACAAATTTGTTCAATGTCTGAGCAATTTTGGGTACCTGGAGTCGGAGTCAGTGGTTTCGATAAACGGAGGAGTAGGAGTCAGAGTATTTTTGTACCAACTCCACAGCCCTGTTAAGAATTCGACTAGAGCACAGGTGTGGAACTCCAGGCCTGGAGGGCCAGATCCATGCCAGAGTTTAGGATGGACTGAGAAAGAGGAATGTGTTCTATCTGATGGACCACACCTTTCCTGATTCAGACCCATCAATTCATTTCAGCTGTACCAAAAATGTTTGAGGACCTCGGCCCTGGAAGGACCGGTTTGACATCTCTGGACTAAAGTCATTGAGTCAGAGCAGTTTTGGGTACCTGGAGTCGGAGGTTTCATAAACTAAGGAGTTGGATGATTTTTGGACCGACTCCACAGCCCTGCTATCTGCTATGAGAAAATGTAGCTCACTATTCAAGAATAGGCCAGGTTTGTTTAAACTGACATGTGACATGATGAGATAGACGTGTATGTACAGTGCCTAGCACACAAATAACTAGGCTGTGTTCCTTTTTTCTTTCTCTGCCTGAAAGAGTTAAATATCAGGTATCTAAGTGGCTGACTCTACATACCTGATATTTAACTCTTTCAGGCAGAGAAAGAAAAAAAGGAACACAGCCTAGTTATTTGTGTGCTAGGCACTGTACATACCCATGTCTATCTCATCATGTCACTTCGGGTATCCCCCCAAATTACAGAGCGATAGAGTGATGGTGGAAACAAAACGTATACAATGGTCCAACACTGCAGATCTAGGATCTCAGACTGCCATATTTGTGCTCGTACTACTTTATATTCAATACAACTATCTCCGCCTTAAATATTTGATCTGCTCTTTTTTAACGACCTTATCTGAGTAAATCTTGGATTTACAATCCTTGCGTGTCAGGTTGGACTTTCAAGGTATTTGAGAAGCTCTCAAGAGGTTTAATCTGGTTGTCAAACATCTTTACAACATTTTAATGGCATTGATTTGTATTAGTAAGGCAAGCTCCAGGCTCCTTTTTGATGTTCAATTGTACATAATACATCTTAATGACATTGAATGGTGAAGAATGCCTCAGCCTCTTTGTGACACCCAAATGTATATACGTTGTGCTTTAGAGATTAGGTCCAGAACATACGATGCAAGTCTGGCAAAGATATTACTAGATTATAAAAGCTTACTCTTTGAATATTTCAAAGGACACATCCGAGAACAATAAAAAAAAAATCCATTTACCTGGGGCTTGCTCCCGCCCCTGCCAGCCGTCCTGTGCTCTCGCCGCTGCTCCGGACCCCGCTGGTGGCCCGGGGCCCCTCCGGCGCAAGATGCTACCTGCGCAAGCAGCTCTCAGAGTCGCACGGACATGGCATCTGCACTGGAGGGTACTGGGAGCCACCTGAGCTGCGGCGAGGGCACAGGACAGCTGCAAGGGGCTGGAGTCAATAATTCCATCTGTTCTATGCCAATCACTGCATGCGGCTTCATATGGCCACACCCATCACCGTGTGCCCCGCCTACCTCCACATCATAGAATGACCGTTCATGCCTCAACCTATCCTGCTGCTCAGCTGACCTAGAGGCATGGCCACACATCGGTACAGGAAACGGCACAAATGATAGACCCGCCCTCCGTATTCCCAAAGCTCCCATCCGGGTCAGTAGCAGTGTTGCCAACTCATCCCTTTAAATAGACGCTTATGAAATATACATGTCTTGTGGCTAGTTAGGTGCAGTTTAGGCACTGATTATCTGTGAGAAGTCCCAGAACCTGTATAACTTAGATGTGCCAGTATTTAAAGGGATGAGTTGGGAACCCTGGTCAGTAGAAGCAGGTCTGCATACAGAGCGTAACATTTCCTTTTCCACTGCATATGTTTTCATTTTAAAGTGGAGCTGAACTCTTGCACAGGATAGAAGGAAAACAGAGAAATGCCCCTTGTATGTATTTAGAGAGCCTGCCTAATTCCCCCTCATCTTTGACTAATCATTACTGTAATTTGAGCTTTCAGCTGTGTCAGCTCAGGAATCTCCTCTACCGTGGCAGAGCAGCTAATTTGTAACCACAGGATGTTAACCCGATGTCTGCGTCCATGAAAGTAGGAAGTAGACACACTGCAGATGTATGGCAGGATTTGTATCAGCTGTAACAAAGGAACGTTTTGCTTTAAATGTTATTATCCTGTTGCTTATCTTTTAGGGCAAAGAGGAAGTTCTGAGTTCAGGTCCACTTTAAGGATGCACAAGTTTCACAGCTGATGTTCTAATCAGTCTAATCTAATGGGGAATTTCAGCGCAGGTCTCCCGCAATTACTCCCAATCAGAGGAATCAAAAACAATGGGTGCCAATAGTGAGATAAACAAAGGCCAGCTGTTACCGACCCACGTTATAAGGTTGTTAATCAAGTGTGTGCTGGATAGCCAATGCTATCCCGGCAGATAAAGATTTCACAGGATCCACAGTAGCGTCTGTGTCCTCTAACGGAACATCCCAAAAGATAGAATGCAGCCTCCCCCAGCAGGAATCCTTCCACGATGAACATAGGCAATGCTCTATGTAAGAATCCCGGGCAAAAGTAGGAGTATAGTGCTATCATGGGTTAATCCCTGAAGATGCCAGTGTGTGAAACAGGTCTACGGCTTGATTCATAAAGTGGCGCTAAGTGTTAGCGCCGCTGTGAAAAGCCTTTAGTGCCCCTTAAGTAGCTCTGTGCGCACTAACGGCCGCGCAGAGCTACTTCGTCCACAGGACCACCCACATCGCGTGCAGCGCGGTGGGACAGTCCTAGTGTGCGGTGCGACGTTATCTTCGCACCCGCTGCCCTGTAAACAGCGCACGTTTTTGTCACATCGGGTGCCCCCGAAACGGCGCATTGATGCGCCGTTTCGGGTGCACCCCATACGCCGTTTTTGTCGCGTCAAGCACACCGCTTACAGGGCAGCGGGTGCGACGATAATGTCGCACCGCGCACTATGACTGTCCCGCCATGCTGCGCGCGATGTGGGTGGTCCTGTGAGCGCAAACCACCTAACGCTGTGGTTTGCGCCCACTAGCTCTTAAGGCCTCCTAACTGGCTTAGCGCCGGTTAATGAATCGAGGCCCTAGTGTGCAAAACCGGTTAGGTTGGATTCATGGTTTAACCCCCAAGCATACCAATGTGTAAAATCGGTCAGGTTGGCGTCATGGGTTAACCCCTGAGGATGCTAGTGTGTGAAACCAGTCGGTTTGGCGTCATGGGTTAACCCCTGAGGATGCTAGTTTGCGAAACCGGTTGGTTTGGTGTCATAGATTAACACCCTGAGGATGACAGTGTGTGATAACGATCGGGTTGGAGTCCCACGGCATCGTACTGATTTGTTTTGCCTGTGATTCTACTATAGATCGCTCTCACAATCAGAGACATAAAAATCAATCACCTGATCAGATCTCGTTTCCACATGAATGCTACTTGGGGAGAAATTTTGTGTAATAAATGAATTCCTATTTGAAAAACACCCACTGGAGCTCTACCTTAACTTTCTGACGGTCCTAATGCCGGTTCTCAAAGGAGCATCAAGTGAGGAGGAGAGATGGTTAATGAGATGGCAATTAATCCAGCTTCCATGCAAATTTAATGTAGGCAGCATGGCACTTCCTGTTGATTTTGATTGGCCCAGTTCCAAGATGCAAACCATTTGCATTTAATTGACATGCACACTGGAATGATTAGCCTCTCTAGCGTCCCCATCGCATCAATCCCTGGTTGACAACGCACAAACCGTTTAACGGCTCTGCACGATGTGGAATCTCAGATTTGGCAGAATGAGTCAATATCTCATTGACCACTTGTAGAGAGGGGATATTTCAAACCTGGGACACAGACAATAAAGCAATAACATAACATATCTCGCATCCGACCTCTTCGCACTCAGGACACTACTAAAATGTTAGTACATGCTTTTATAATAACTCGTCTGGACTATTGTAACATACTACTTTGTGGACTACCAACTAACAGACTGGCACCTCTCCAACGTGTACTGAACTCGGCTGCTGGTCTCATTCATGTTTCTTCTCGCTGTTCCGTTGCTGCCCCTCTATGTCAAGCTCTTCATTGGCTGCCAAATACCCAGAGGATCCAGTTCAAACTCTTAAAGCGGTATTGTCACCATAAAAATCAAATTTCAACAGCAACTGGTCTGAGTGTATTACATGATAAAGATGCTAATCCTGCATTCAAAACTTTTTCTGCTGTTATGGTTTGGAGTTATTACATACTATATAGCAGCACTGGCCCTAGTGCCAGTGTTGCCAACCATTCACTTTATTTTTTACTGACAAATACCTAAAAATTTACTGACAAAATCTCCTGCCGAAATAATGGGCGTGGTCACACAACAAAATGTGGGCGTGGTCATGGGTGGGGCCACATATACATGATTTTAGTAATGCTGTAAAAGGTCTGCCAGGGAAATTTGAGCTCTGCCATAGTGTTTTCCCCCCTTCCCCCAAAATACATGTAATCTTACAGCATTTCACCAAAAATCCACGTAATCTGGCAGAGATTCTTCCAAAATACAGATAATATGGCAGTGGTTTCCAAAAAATAGATGTAATCTGGCAGCAGTGATTCCCCCAACATACATAATCTGGCAGCAGTTCCCCAAAATACATTTAATCTGACAGCAGTGGTTCCCCAAAAATAGGTAGCCCCAGGTCTATAGGTGTCCCCAGAATAGGTGGCCAGGGGTATAGATGTCCCCAGAACAGGTAGCCAGGGGGAGAGTTGCCCCTAGAACAGGTAGCCAGGGGGAGAGATGTCCCCAGAACAGGTAGCCAGGGGTATATGTGCCCAGTATATGTAGGCAGGGGTACAGGGCCGGTTCTAGACTGGCACATATGAGGGGGCAGTCAAATGGGTAGGGGGCAACATGTTCGAAGACATTTGCGGCACGCAAAGCGCGCCGTGGCGACAAGATTGGGCATGGCAAGTAAATGTACATAATGTGAAACAGCGTTTCACCAGTAAATGCACGTAATGAGACAGCTTTTCACCAGTAAATGCACATTAGAGACAGCCTTTCACCAGTAAATGCACGTAATGAGAGACAGCTTTTCACCAGTAAATGCACGTTATGAGAGACAGCTTTTCACCAGTAAATGCACGTAATGAGAGACAGCTTTTAACCAGTAAATGCACGTAAAGAGAGACAGCTTTTCACCAGTAAATGCATGTAATGAGAGACCGCTTTTCACCAGTAAATGCACGTAATGAGAGACAGCTTTTCACCAGCAAATGCACGTAATTAGAGATAGCTTTTCACCAGTAAATGCACGTAATAAGAGACAGCTTTTCACCAGTAAATGCACATAATAAGAGACAGCTTTTCACCAGTAAATGCACATAAGAGACAGCTTTTCACCAGTAAATACACATAATAAGAGACAGCTTTTCACCAGTAAATGCACATAATGGCAAACAGCCAGCGTCCTCAGTATAAGTAGCCAGGGATATATGTGCCCAGTATATGTAGCCAGGGGTATATGTAGGCAGGGGTATATGTCCACAGTATATGTAGCCAGAGGTATATGTCTACAGTATATGTAGTCGGGTATATGTCCCCAGTATATGTAGGTAGGGTATATGTCCCCAGTATATGTAGGCAGGGTATATGTCCCCAGTATATGTAGGCAGGGTATATATGCCCAGTATATGTAGGCAGGGTATATGTGCCGAGTATATGTAGCCACAGGTATATGTCCCAGTATATGTAGTCAGGGTTATATGTGCCCAGTGTATGTAGCCAGAGGTATATGTGCCCAGTATATGTAGGCAGGGTTACATAGTTACATAGTTATTTTGGTTGAAAAAAGACATACGTCCATCGAGTTCAACCAGTACAAAGTACAACTCCAGCCTGCTCCCTCACATATCCCTGTTGATCCAGAGGAAGGTGAAAACCCCCCCCACAAGGCATGGTCCAATTAGCCCCAAAAGGTAAAAATTCCTTCCCGACTCCAGATGGCAATCAGATAAAATCCCTGGATCAACATCATTAGGCATAACCTAGTAATTGTAGCCATGGATGTCTTTCAACGCAAGGAAAGCATCTAAGCCCCCTTTAAATGCAGGTATAGAGTTTGCCATAACGACTTCATGTGGCAATGCATTCCACATCTTAATCACTCTTACTGTAAAGAACCTTTTCCTAAATAAATGGCTAAACGTTTTTCCTCCATGCGCAGATCATGTCCTCTAGTCCTTTGAGAAGGCCTAGGGACAAAAAGCTCATCCGCCAAGCTATTATATTGCCCTCTGATGTATTTATACATGTTAATTAGATCTCCTCTAAGGCGTCTTTTCTCTAGACTAAATAAACCCAGTTTATCTAACCTTTCTTGGTAAGCGAGACCTTCCATCCCACGTATCAATTTTGTAGCTCGTCTCTGCACCTGCTCTAAAACTGCAATATCTTTTTTGTAATGTGGTGCCCAGAACTGAATTCCATATTCCAGATGTGGCCTTACTAGAGAGTTAAACAGGGGCAATATTATGCTAGCATCTCGAGTTTTTATTTCCCTTTTAATGCATCCCAAAATTTTGTTCGCTTTAGCTGCAGCAGCTTGGCATTGAGTACGATTATTTAACTTGTTGTCGATGAGTACTCCTAAGTCCTTCTCCAAGTTTGATGTGCCCAGTATATGTAGCCAGGGGTATATGTGCCAGTATATGCAGCCAGGGGTATATGTGACCAGTGTATGTAGGCAGGGTATATGTGCCCAGTATATGTAGCCAGGGTATATGTGCCCAGTATATGTAGCCACAGGTATATGTCCCAGTATATGTAGTCAGGCTTATATGTGCCCAGTATATGTAGTAAGAGGTATATGTGCCCACAATAGGTAGCCAGGTGTCCCCCCCAGCAGGAGGGGAGCAGCGCAGTGGAGGGAGAGCTGTGGCATCAGCGGTGGAGAAGGGGGGCAATCTCCCCCCCTTCTCTCACCTTAGTGCTCTCCCTCGCTAGCTCTCCCCTCCTGAACTAAGTGCTGAGTGGCTGGCAGCGACCAGAACTTACCTGCGTCTCGTCGCCGGCGCGGGATGATTTGCCGCTACTCTGGTCTGGTCCAGAGCAGCAGAACTTCCGGCGCTTGGAGCGAGACGGAAGGTAAGTCCCGCCCGCTGCCAAACGCCACTCAGCACTTAGATCAGGAGGGGACAGTCAGCGAGGGAGGGAGAGCACTAAGGTGAGAGAAGGGGGGGGATTGCCCCCCTTCTCCACCGCTGCCCACAGCTCTTCCTCCACTGCGCTGCTGTCCTCCTGCAACAGGGCGGGCGGCCGACTGGCCGCCCTTACGGACGCTGCTGAATTCCTTACGGAATTCACGGGCAGCTTATTTTGTATCAAAATTTACATGCTGCCCGTAAATTTACGGGCGGTTGGCAACACTGCCTAGTGCCAAACAGTGCCAAAAAGTTGAATGCTGGGAGTTCTTTTGAATGCTGGGAGTTTTTATCTATAATATATTCCTCCTCTTCCATTTATTTCCCTGCCTAGCTAATCACTTCTGTTTACAAGCAAGGCTGAGGTGACTCAGTGATTGGATGTGTAAATAAAAAAGACTCTGGGAGGAGGGCAGCTAATAAATACACAATGAGCAAGAGAAGGGAGGGTGGGAAACAAGAGTCAGGGAGGATATGATGTCAGCATTAGTTTGGCAAGATGGCCACTGCCTAGAATAGGATTCTCTGCTTTTCCTTTATAAAATTCACAGGAATCATTACGTGGATAGCACAATACATCTGTTATGTAAGTAGTAGTAGTATTTATCTACTTATATGTGTTTTTTATTGCTAGGTAAGCATGGGTGTCGCTTGTTCTTTAACTCTAACCTACAAAGCTCTCTACAATCTCTCTCCCTGGTACATCTCACTAGTTTCCAGATACCAACCCAACCGCAATCTCTGATCTACAAATGAACTTCTATTATCCCCCTCTAGAATCACCTTCTCGCATTCACGTATGCAAGATTTCTCACGTGCTTCACTCCTCCTTCTCTGGAATCCCCTTTCACAACACATCCGTCACTCTTCAACTTTTTAAATCTTTAAACACTCCCTAAAAACTCACTTTTTCCAACAAGCATACGCTCTAACTTAAAGGGACACTGTAGGGGGGTCAGGGGAAAATGAGTTGAAGCTACCCAGGGCTTCTAATGGTCCCCCGCAGGCATCCTGTGCCTGCGCAGCCACTCACCGATGCTCCGGCCCCGCCTCCGGTTCACTTCTGGAATTAGACTTTAAAGTCTGAAAACCACTGTTCTTGCGTTGCGATGTCCTCGCTTCTGCTGATCACCAGGAGCAAAATGCGCAGGTCCAGTATGGTCTGTGCCTGCGCCGTGCGCTCCTGGTGACATCAGGGGAAGCGAGGACACGGCAACGCAGGCGCAGTGGTTTTCAGACTTTAAAGTCTAATTCCAGAAGTGAACCGGAGGCGGGGCCGGAGCATCGGTGAGTGGCTGCGCGGGCACAGGATGTCTGTTCAGGGACCATTAGAAGCCCCGGGTAAGTTCATCTAATTTTCCCCCGACCCCACTACAGTATCCCTTTAAGCCATTCCCCCTTAAACCACTCCTCAGCATGTTTGTATACTGCATACTTCCCCACCTCGTTTCACCCCATTCCTGTAGATAAGCTTGCAAAGGCAGGGTTCAAATTTGTTATTCATTTCATAACTCGCACTCGGTTATGCATTTTATTCATCGTGTTACAGCTGTCATTGTAATCGCCAGTTCTGTATTTCGTACCAGTGTCCATATTTGCAGTATATCTTTGTCTGTATCATTATGTACCCCTTGCTGTTTTCCTACTTTTTAAAGCACCAGGGAATATGTTGGTGCTTTATAAAACAATAATAAATAATAAAGAAAGAAGTTGCTGCCTTTGTTGCCTTTGCCTAGAAACTGTCGAGGCTATATGTCCTGATCACTTCCTTTATTGATATAAACTGTCATTTTAAGCTCTGGTTTGTTTTACAATGATATCCGACACTAAACTGACCAGAAGTGTTTTGGGGAATCATCTGCTTTTGTAACGCAGACCTTTATACATCTCAGGTTGAGTAAGGTGTGCAGCTGCGGTGTGCGATCTGAGACATCAAACTCTGCATCGCGGCAAATGTTAGAGGTTTAAGTTACTTGAGCTATTAATAACCTGCAATCTTCCTACACTTGCTCCTTAAAGCAAATCATTTCTCAAACACATAATCATAATCAGTGGGAGTTCGGATGCTCTGATGCACAGAGCACAACCCAGGGAATCCGGTTATTGAGACAAGTGTTCCATTCGAGGTCTCTCAATCTGCGGTGACAGGTCCTCTCTGTGACATTCACGCTGCCAGGAGCATAACAGGGCTCGGCATCCGCAGCAAAACTAACTGCTTATTTAAACCCCCGGTTCACCCGCCCAGATGTTTCCTTCTAAGTAAAGGTAAATCGGAGGCTACGGCAGAAGGCGCAACTTATGTATTCGATGGTTCTGGATGAGCGGATAACTTTTCAGAGGTGTGAAGAGTCGTCTGGTAGTCACATACTGAGCAGAAGTGATGGATTATGGGAGAATTCTCTTCCTCACCTTATTATTAAACTTGTTAAACAATGTTACAGAGGGACATTACAATATTAAACAGAGTTAAACAGTGGCACACAAAATAGTGATGGAACAATAAACAATGGTGCGCAGATTGCAATGTAGGGATAAATATGGCAGACAAGTCACTGAGGCCATATGGTGGTGGATCGCTCAGAAACAGCCGTATCAGTCTGACGACAGAGCGTACACACGCAGGACTGTCGCTGGCACGCCCACCCAGCGGGAGGCAACGACGGACCCGTCGTTGCCTAAAGTCCGGCGTGTGTACGGACCTTAAGACTCCCTTTTTCTCCCCCAAAAGTGGGAAAAAAAGTAATTGCGTCTTATAGTCCAAATGCAGGGAGTTCCTGACTTGTAGACGCCTGCCAATACAAACCTCCAACTCACCACGATGTCGGGGACTCCCTGCACTGTGCCCATGCAGAGGAGGACACATGGAGAACACAGGAGGACACAAAGGGGCATAGAGGAGAACACAAGGAGGACAGAGGCGGACATATGGGGGACACAGGAGGACAAAGAAAGACACAAGAGGCACAAGGGGGTATGAGGCACAAAAGTGGTATAATCCACAAGATGCCCCTTCACCACGGATGCACCAGGTTTAGTATATACTTTCCCCTGGCTTTTGTCCTCTAAACCTAGGTGTGTCTTATGGTCAGGAGCGTCTTATAGTCCGAAAAATATGGTATTTTGCATATTGTTCTTAGCAGGGGGCAGAGGTTTCTCTTTGGTAGTAACAGCCTCTGAAGGCATCCAAAGTAAGGGGGTGCTTGGGGGGACCAAACAGCTTTCCTTCCCTTCTCTTGATATAGGCTGTGCCCCTCAACGGCAGGTACTGTGAATCACCGCAGCTATAACGTGCTGTGCAAATTGTCGGGTGCTGTGCGATCATTCCAATTGGGGGGGCACATCATAACAAGTTTGCCTCACGCAGCATCTTGCATATCAAAGGAAGGCAGCTTTGCAAATGCAGCCAACCAGGAAATGTAATGCAAAGATGGTTTGTGAGCAACGCAGAAGACTTTGCGCATTCTGAATGATGAAATATCTTGCGTATTATGCATGTGCTTAAGCTGGGGCCTCATTAAATACAATTGCTGTGACACATCAGCGCTACAAAAAAAACATTATGCAATTTTTGTGTTATTGAACACATTTTCCCATTTCAATTTGCAGCTGGCGGTTAACGTCTAAAAATTGTCCAGAAACTCAAACTGTAATTTTAATGAAACGGTGAAACCAATTTTTAATCCCCGTATAACTATAGATTGCCAACTCCTCTCTTATTGCCTAAATTAAGAGGAAGAGGCAGAAGCATTGCAGCCCTCCTTACATATCTGGTGTAATCAGCAAACTGACACACCCATCAGGTCATGTGTTGGTAGTCAACCTATGGGATAGCTATATCTGTCATTGCAGATTAAAACTAAGGTAGGAGATCCTACATTCTGGCCTTTTCTTGTTTTTGTACCCTTTTCCCTACCAGTTCACCTTGTCCCCCCCCCCCCCCCCCTGAAGGTGTCATGGGGAGTTCAGGAACTGGAGTTCTTTTCACCTTCCTGCTGCCTGGGCCTGTTGTCTGTGCAGGTAAAGGCCGCGTGGAGTCCGCCGCTGCTACCCAGGAGGTCGGGGTTCCACTGAAGTAGGAAGACACCGCGCCGATCGGGACACCTTTGGCCTCGCTGGTTGCAGACTCCATCTATCCATCAGCTGCTGCTGCTCCATCGCTGATCCTTTGGTTTAGCGCCTCCGTGATGCCAGCCACTAATCCAGAAGTAAGGGACACCGTGACCTGACAGCCAGATCATCGTGACCAGCCCTGCCTAATGCTTCCCAGGAGTTGGGACCCCCCACATAACTGAACACTAGTTCATTTTATAAATAGGAGCCGCTCACACTTGTCTCTCTGCAACGGATCTGTTGCGGTAAGCGGGCCGCACTTCTGTGCAGTGTGCGATAATCCCAGAAGAGCAGATGCATTCACAATATAATCTGTGGAGGTAACATCTGCCCCGGGCTCCAGCCAGACCACAGCGGACCATCAGAGCAGACACTACACTTTCTGCTCTTGCTGGCCATATGTGGTCCGGCACAAGTTTGAGTTATTTGTTATTTGAGTATAATAGGGTCATTGAGCAACTTGATAAAGGCCCCACGAGGCCGAAACAGCGTCTGTCGTTGCTGTCATGCTTTTGATACTGGAATAAAGTAACTGAGCTTACATCTTCCAGTGTGGTGCCGGTCCTTGAAGATTGTGCGTTAATTTTGAGTATAATCCCACTTTACGGGCTTACACTACAAGAGCTTTTTAAGCACTAGCAATTTTGAAAAGCTCTTGCTAATGCACTGCTAGGAGGGATTTTTTACAAAACCACATCACTCCAGTGTGCACACACACATAGGCGAGCACTGTAATATCAGCGTAGGAAATTTGGGCGCAGCCGGCGCCACCATAGACCGCAATAGGAATTACAGCTATAACGGCGCACAGTAACCTCGGTGCCGTCACAAGGTGGAGCTGAAGTTACTTTTAAAACACTAATTAGACCTCGACAAATAGCTGGAAGCCGAATTACATCATTCCGCCCTATCCACAAGGACCTGGAGGGGGACTAATAATCAACGCCACCGGGACCCTGTGCAGCAGCAGGATAAGCCATATATCGGCTGTATCCTGCGCCCAAGTCTCCCTGCGACGATCTCATAGGTATGGCACATAAGATAACATTAGCATGAGCTTTTAAAATCACAAAGCGCTGAGAATAGCTCTTGTAGTATGAACAAGCCTCTTATTGGCTGCTTGCAATGGCATCATTCACTTCCTGTTTTATGCTACCAGGAAAAATCAGCCTGAAAAAAATAGATAATTTCTGTTCAAAAGCAAATGATAAGCAATATAAGGAGAATAATAATAATAATCTTCTCTGCCGCTGCCAGACAGCTAAATAAAGTTGGAGCCGCACACGGCTCTCCCGCCTGACCGCTAATGTGGTGGGCGGTTTGCGAGAGCGGCGCTGGAGCCTATTATTGTTCCATCATTAGCCGCTCCGCAGAAAACCCTGTTTTCTCCAGATTACAAAACCAGACAAAATTGCAGTGCAATTTAATAGGGTGAGCGATAATAAAATCTCCAGTCATGCAATTCAGAAAAACACCCGTGCGGTGACGGCTCGGCTAATTCCAGAAGCTTTAAGAACGGCGTGATTGATAACGAATTTTAAATGAGGTTACAAAAGGCATTACTATAATGTCACACCAATTAAGCTAGATGAAAAGATAATGAAGGCTTTTATTTCAACCGATCAATCCTATCGAGATTGTATGCAACGGGCCCCTCTCTCTGGGTCTGATAGCAAAATGTCTGATATTCAAATAAAGGACATTTACCTCTCGGCTCTGCCTACGGAATGTTAAAAAGACAGCGAAAATGCAAAAAGGCGCATTAACTGCCCATAAAAAACCTGCCCCCCCCCCCCCCCCATATAAAAAAAAACCAAGAAAAAACACAAAATATTTGCAAATAATAGTAAAGAAAAACATGAAAAAACAACGCATCTAAAATGCTTTATAAATCATCAATGAATTAATAAAATCTGTAATATGTGCCATTTTAAAATATGTTGCTCTCCAAAAATGATTGGCCCTAATATAAAAAAAAAAACTGCTTACAGCGGGTCCCTGGCCTAAGAGGAGGTCTGATTACTTCTCATGAAAATGGGCTGTGCTATCCCATGTCAAAGGGACAGAAGGGAAAAATCTACTGGGCTTAGATCAGGCATGTCCAAAGTGTGGCCCAGGGGTCAAGTGTGGCCCTCAGAGCCTTTTCTGGTGGCCCTAAAAGCACCCTACACTTTGTAAATCCATGTGGCCCACAGGCTGTAGCTGCAGTGCTGCATGCAGGGGCCACCTTGTGTTGCTGCTCTGACTTCCCATTTTGCTTGCCTGTAGGTTATCAGCCACCACTGTAGCGGTAACAGCCACTGATTAGCAGCTGCCACTGTGCCAGCAGCAGTAACAGCCACTGGTTAGTAGCTGCCACTATGCCAGCAGCAGTAACAGCCACTGATTAGCAGCAACCACTAAGCCTGCAGCAGTAACAGCCACTGATTAGCAGCCGCCACTCTGCCAGCAGCAGTAACAGCCACTGATTAGCAGCTGCCACTGTGCCAGCAGCAGTAACACCCACTGATTGGCAGCCACCACTATGCCAGCAGCAGTAACAGCCACTGGTTAGCAGCTGCCACCATGCCAGCAGCAGTAACAGCCACTGATTAGCAGCCACCACTATGCCAGCAGCAGTAACAGCTACTGGTTAGCAGCTGCCACTATGCCAGCAGCAGTAACAGCCACTGGTTAGCAGCTGCCACTATGCCAGCAGCAGTAACAGCCACTGATTAGCAGCAACCACTAAGCCTGCAGCAGTAACAGCCACTGATTTGCAGCCGCCACTATGCCAGCAGCAGAAACAGCCACTGATTAGCAGCTGCCACTGTGCCAGCAGCAGTAACAGCCACTGATTGGCAGCCACCACTATGCCAGCAGCAGTAACAGCCACTGGTTAGCAGCTGCCACCATGCCAGCAGCAGTAACAGCCACTGATTAGCAGCCACCACTATGCCAGCAGCAGTAACAGCCACTGGTTAGCAGCTGCCACTATGCCAGCAGCAGTAACAGCCACGGATTAGCAGCTGCCACTCTGCCAGCAGCAGTAACAGCCACTGATTAGCAGCTGCCACTGTGCCAGCAGCGGTAACAGCCACTGATTAGCAGCTGCCACTGTGCCAGCAGCAGTAAAAGCCACTTAATAGGATAATCCCTTATGCTAACTCACATGAGATATGGATTATTTCCCGTGGAAATGTTTTATTTGACAAAATGTCACATGCATAGAGTACCTGATGGCAACCAGCAAACATTGTGTTCAAATTTGCTAGTTCCGCCCCCTGGACCTTAAGATTGGCGATATAGCCCCTGGCGTAAAAAGTTTGGACACTCCTGGACTAGATGCTGCAGATCCTCCTGGAAAAAAAAATCTTAAAAAATGAAATAAAATAAAAAACAGCCTTGGCCACATCGTGCAGCTGATGTAAAGCGCTGCACAACAGAAAGCTTTGGGATTTTTTCTAGTTTTGCGGTTGATAGAGGGAAAAAAATAATAAAGGAATAAATTACAAATACCGTTCGTTCATTGACCAATCTAATGAACCTTTCTGGAGTTTGCTTTTTAATTTGGAGTTTTGGCATCCACCGCGCTGACTTGCAGGAAACAAAAGAATGCCAAAGCTGCCACTTTCCTAAATCACCTTTTAATCTTGTTATTTCTTCATTACAAATTGTTAACGTGGATCTGCTGCTAAAATCACTCTTACTATTAACCGGGCTGAATACTAAGAATTAATATTTCAGTGTTACCCAATTCTATTACTACCGTATTTTAGAAAATAATAATAGAAAAAGTAACCCTTTCATATCACAAATAACTAGAGAACGCTACCTCCTGAGCAAACCCAAGTGCATATACATTTTATGCTAATTTTATGCAGCTCGAAACGGACCAATCAAAAGTAGCAGTTTACTTAAAGTGAACCTCCGGACTAAAAATCTACTCAGCAGAACTGAAAAGGCTTGGTGTTTCTTTAAAGGGATACTGTAGGGGGGTCGGGGGAAAATGAGCTGAACTTACCCGGGGCTTCTAATGGTCCCCCGTAGACATCCTGTGTTGGCGCAGCCACTCCCCGATGCTCTGGCCCCGCCTCCAGTTCACTTCTGGAATTTCTGACTTTAAAGTCCGAAAACCACTGTGCCTGCGTTGCCGTGTCCTCGCTCCCGCCGATGCCACCAGGAGTGTATAGCAGAAGCCCAGTATGGTCTGTGTCTGCGCAGTATGCTCCTGGTGCCATCAGCGGGATCGAGGACACGGCAACGCAGGCCCAGTGGTTTTCTGACTTTAAAGTCAGAAATTCCAGAAGTGAACCAGAGGCGGGGCCGGAGCATCGGGGAGTGGCTGCGCCAACACAAGATGTCTGCGGGGGACCATTAGAAGCCCCGGGTAAGTTCAGCTCATTTTCCCCGACCCCCTTCAGTATCCCTTTAACAGTTTCACAGCATCAGAACTTGCTTTTCTTACCAAAGCATCATTTTTAGCTGCATTTTTAGCTAAGCTCCACCCATCAAAGAAAACTGCCCTGGCTTTTTTTCCCTGATGCTGTGCAAAGCATGATGGGATTTCTGACGATGATGTTCTCATTGCCTAGCAACTGGGAGGGGTGATTAGCATGCAGGACAGTTGGAACTGTGTCTCATGCTCCCTGTCACCTCCTTTCAACCAAAAAGATGGCTGTCGTCATGAAATCAAACGTTTGCCTGTTATTTTAAAACAGAGTGGGGAAGAGATTATATTACCTACCTTTTTTAATTAACATAACTAATGTAACTTAATGACAGAATGTTTGTTTAGGCTGGAGTTCCTCTTTAACAGTGGTTAAAGTACTGTGGCTGATCCAGTCAGAAAAACCTGACTGGCGTGTATGTATTATTACGCTGCCAGTCAGGTGCTCAAATTCTCAGCGGAATTAAATACCAAACCCTCCCCTCCTCCTCCGCGGTCGTAGCAACTTAGAGGTAGAAGAAATTGGGGACCCTGAATTACCCCTTATGCAGATTGTGCACTACAACATTAGTGCTATTGTGGTGGCCTAGCAAAGAAAAAAACGGATTCTCTGATCGGCATATTCAGTATTAGAGGTGGAGGATCAGCAGGACAGCCAGGCAATCTGCCTTGTTAAAAAGGAAATAAATAATTCATCCTCCACATCCCCTTTTATGCAGTTGTCCTTAAGGGCCCTTTTCCACTAGCGCGTTTGCGCTAGCTGAATCGCAAAATCGCAAACCGCTAGCGATTTTAAAATTGCTAGGGTTTGCTAAATAACACAGGAATCGCGGTAGGTTATTTCCACTACCGCGATTCGTTTTTGCCTTAAACGCGATCGCGCCACGGAGCGATATTTGCCGCGATTTTGCTATGCACTACAGTGCATAGCAAAATCGTGAACGCAAGCGCCGGAACTTTCCTGCACTTTGAGATTCAGCAATCGCTAGCGTTCAGCGTGAACGCTAGTGATTGCTAGTGGAAAAGGGCCCTTAAAGATTTTAGCTCTGCTTTCAAATATTTGCAGATGACTATGTACACAAAGAAACAGTCATTAGCACGTGCTCCTAAACACCCTTATTCAATTTACGATTTCCTCTTAAAGTGAACCTAACCTGGCTACTGAGCATGTGCGGCCACGCGGATCCTCAATCACACTCCTGTTGCCGGGAGCGTTCTGCGCATGCACAGTAGAGATTTTTTCATACTGCACACGCGCAATCTAGGGAGCTGCGGGGAACTAGAGGATTGTTTGGTGATGGCCAGGGAACAGGGCGGCTGAAGGGGGCTGGTAGAAGCCCTAGGTAAGTGAAACTTTTTTTTCCGCAATTTTGGTTCACTTTAAAGAGGAACTTCAGCCTAAACAAACATACTGTCATTAAGTTACATTAGTTATGTTAATTAAAATAGATAAGTAATATAATCTCTTACCCACCCTGTTTTAAAAGAACAGGCAAATGTTTGATTTCATGAGGGCAGCCATCTTTTTGGTTGAAAGGTGGTGACAGAGAGCATGAGACAGTTTCAACTGTCCTGTGTCCTGATCACCCCTCCCAGCTGCTAGGCAACGTGAACAACAACATAGGAAATCCCATTATGCTTTGCACAGCATCAGGGGAAAAAAGCCCGGGCAGTTTTCTTTGATGGGTGGAGCTTAGCTAAAAATGCAGCTAAAAATGATGCTTTGGTAAGAAAAACAAAGTTCTGATGCTGTGAAACTGTTAAAGAAACACCAAGCCTTTTCAGTTCTGCAGAGTAGATTTTTTAGTCCGGAGGTTCACTAAGTTTTCTCCTAGATCATTTTTCTGCTGCTATGACAGCAAAGCGTGACAAACTCACTGCCCATTTTGGAAAATTTTAGCTGGAGGCAGATTTAATTGGATCAATAGATGCCTTTATATTGCAAAAAACCCTTTAGCAGACCCAGCCTATAGTTAAAGTGTACCTCAGGTGACAGATGTATGTACGGTGCCAAGTATACCATTACCTATGTTGTACTCCTTTTCTTCTTTCTCTGCCTGGAGAGAGTTATCAGGTGACAGTTTCTCTCTAGTCAGACTATAGTGTAACCTTCACTGATAAGGAATTACAGCCATGAAACTCTTCCCTGGCACAGAACAGCTACTTAGTGAGGGTAGTGGATGATTGGTGTCAGGACACCTTCTGGGGAAAAGACACAGGAAACAAAAAACACGGGAGCCCAATAGTGTAATATGTTTAGTCAAAATTGTCAATGTAGAAGATAAGAATCTACTCACAAGAGTGGGTTGCAGAGGGGCAACCGACCACAGGAAGCAGGTGGAGACAATTAACCCGACTCCACTCGGGGAGGTCACTAAGGACCTGGATGCGGTCGCTCTCCTTGGAAAAAAGAAGGGAGGCAGATGTCCACCGTGGTGTAAACCACATATGTTCTGCCTCCACCCCTCACACGGGTATCGTATGGGGGTTAGGGATGCACTAAATGGTTTAAAGAGGCGCCCTGGTGGTATATAAAAGCGTTTAAAAGCAATTTAAAACCGAGAAAGATTTGAGGTTGCTTACCTCAAGGACGACAAGTCTTTGTAGGGACAAAAGATTTTATTGGTAGCACAGGCAACGCGTTTCACGGGTCTGAGCCCGCTTCCTCAGGCCAATAGCAGTGCCAGGCCAATTGAAATAGAAAGCTAAGGGAGCCTCTCTAAGGGATTATAAAAAAGGTCAATAGTTTATATAGTTTAGCTTCTGGGACACTGAAAGACTGTATCAGGCATATAAGACAATACAACATTACAGATACTATTTTTTAGCTGATATACAGAAAACCTAAAACTGTGGGATTCTATAAAAAAAAGTCATTATTAAAAGTAAGAAGAGGATAGAAGATGTTTTATCATCAGTTTATTTTTACCTCGGGTTTCCTTTAACCACCCTGGCGTTCTATTAAGATCGCCAGGGAGGCTGCGGGAGGGTTTTTTTTTAATAAAAAAAAAACTATTTCATGCAGCCAACTGAAAGTTGGCTGCATGAAAGCCCACTAGATGGCGCTCCGGAGGCGATCTTCTGATCGCTTCCGGCGGCCAGAAATAACACGGAAGGCCGCAATGAGCGGCCTTCCGTGTTTCGCTTACCTCGTCGCCATGGCGACGAGCGGAGTGACGTCATGGACGTCAGCCGACGTCCTGACGTCAGACGCCTCCGATCCAGCCCTTAGCGCTGGCCGGAACTTTTTGTTCCGGCTACGCTGGGCTCAGGCGGCTGGGAGGACCCTCTTTCGCCGCTGCATGTGACGGATCGCCGCACCGCAGCGGCGATCAGGCAGCACACGTGGCTGGCAAAGTGCCGGCTGCGTGTGCTGCTTTTTATTTGAGCCAAATCGGCCCAGCAGGGCCTGAGCGGCAGCCTCCGGCGGTACCGCTCAGCTGGTTAAGGTTATTTTAATATTTTTATTATTATTAGCGAACATGGAATCTCCCATCAAAACAGAATCACAGTGCTGACGTGTTTTAGCACCTATTGTGTGAACACGCTGTAAAATGAGGTTAGCGGTTTTGAGGAGTGACAGCATCCTGAGTGACATCGGTCCTATCGCACGTCTATTTTCAGTGTGCATATAACAGACTATGCCGCTGATTTATAAAGTAACAAGACTCAGCTCAAACGTTCTTCTGCAAATCTCTGTGTAATAACTGCTATTCTCAGTGCACTACTGATCATGGTATTCTAAAAACGGATCTGAGATGAAAAACTAACTATAACAAGTAACTTGTCTATATATCTTATCTAAAGTTTACATAGTTTACACAGCAAATCCAGCTGCAAACAGCTTCAACAGAATAGGATTATTTCTTCCTGTGATACAATGAGAGCAGCCATGTTGTTTGTAAACATTACACACAGGCAAAGCTGATAGCATCTCCAGCTCTCTGCCTGTGACATTCACTCAGCTCTCCTCCTCCCCTCTGCCTCTGAAATCTCTGACTAGTAACCCCCCCCCCCTCCTCCTGCCCAGACTGAGCTCCCTTAAGCCCTTGCTACAGTGCCAAGGCTCTCTGAAAAAGCTGTGGGCGAGGCTTGTTTAGTTTATAGGGAATTAGAGTATTAAAACAAAACAAAAACTGTATTTGGCTTGAGGAATGCCCTATAAACTATATGAAAGGAACACAATTATGCAAGGAGTAAAAGTTTATCTCGGATCCACTTAAAGTACCCCTGACCCAGATATTTTTAATAGCGTTTTTGTTACTGGTGCTGATCAAATAGCACACAGCACCATCCTTACCCCACCAGTGTAATAAAATACGGGCAGGGAGGAAGTGGCTGCTCTTTCTTCCCTCTGCCGGTTCTTAGTCCAGCCCCCTCCACTCACCGCTATAGTTCCCCATATTCTCTGCACATAATGCTCAGGCGGCTGCGCTGTGTGCATGTTTGTGGTGACTGAGGTTGGAAGGATATCTGACCAGAGGCCAAAGCCCAGTCTGCCTGCAGACAAAAGCACACTCCGTTCCAGTGAATTCTGTGCAGCTGCTTCTCGCACACAGCACATCACTGTACAGCAAGTGTTTGGAGGTACCTTAGCAGTGAAGGGAATTCCCCTGGAACAGAGTGTGCTTTTGTCTGCAGACAGACTGGGCTTTGACCTCTTTTGCCTTGATAAAGAAAACCCTGACCGGTTTCGGTTTCCCCGACAAAGGCACAATGCCGAAACTGATAGGGAAGAGAGAATGGGATTTTTCTCTGACATTTCCACAAGTGTGTTTGCGTAATGCTGTGCGCTTAAGGCGTTTACATTCTGCCGTGTTCTTGTCATAAGTACAGACAATATAAGTGATTTTAATAGTGCTTTAATTGTGTTTTAGATGTGCTTGAGAGCTTTATTAAAGTCTACTACTACAGAGGTAATCATTCTCTGTTCGGCTTTTTTCTGGTGGCGCCGTGGTCAAATGTTTTATTGAGCCCTGGTGACTGCAAGGAGTCTTTGTGACTGTTTGATTCCGCTAAGTGCTAAAGCTAAAGCGGTATGAGATCATTAATTCCAGATCAAACAGGTGGCTTTTTAGTTTTGATTTCTCCAGGGTTGGAGCGGTCTTGATGGGGTGTGGCAAGGTGTGAGCAGGGGCAGCATGACAGAAGGCTCTAGCTCCTGGCTTCTGTTTGGACTTTTGGGGGTGTTAGATCCTGTTAATCTGAGGTTGATGGAGGTGTGATGCAGTACAAATACTTCAGGTATTAAAGAGACTCTGTAATGAATAAAAGTTTCCCCTGGGGGGTACTCACCTCGGTAGGGGGAAGCCTCTGGAGATGCTAATGAGGCTTCCCCCATCCTCCTGTGTCCCACGGCGGTCTCACTGCAGCCCACGGAACGTACAGCTGACAATTTGTCAGGCTGTGCAATATCTACCTTTTCTGGCTCCAGCGGAGGCGCTGTTGCGGCTCTCCACTCGGAAATAGCTGATCTCTGTTGAGTTCGTTCTACTACGCAGGCTTGCGCCTGCACAGTAGAGCGGACTGACAGATCGGCTATTTCCACCTATCTTTGAGTGGAGAGCCAATACTGCGCCTTGCGCAGGAGCCGGAAAGGTAAATATTTACATCCCCCTCACCCGCCGTTTGGGGAGCTTTAGAGCTGCTGCCGTGGGACACAGGAGGACTGGGGAAGCCTCGATAGCATCCGGAGGCTTCCCCCACCCGAGGTGAGTACACACGAGGGGAAGTTTTTTTAGTTACAGATTTTCTTTAAAGAGAATCTGTACTCTAAAATTCTTACAATAAAAAGCATACCATTCTATTCATTATGTTGTATTTGCTTGTAATTGCCAGTTTTAGGCAGTGTTTACAAATAAAAGACATGGCTGCTAACCAGCTTGTGATAAGCTGAGAGAAGCTCAGTCTGTGACTCCTCAGAGCCTGCAGGGGGCATGGAGAGGGTGTGTATAACTTCTATCCTATCACAAGCAGAGTAGCACATTCCAGCCTGAGTGTCTGAGCCCGACAAAGCCGTCAGAGGAAAGAAGATTAGATTATATAACAGAGATGATACAGCCACTGTGCAACTAGGAAAGGCTGCAGTAACCCAGACCACATTAGAACAGGTATAGGAACTTATAGCACATAGCAAAGAAATGAACAGCGTTACTTAAAAACAGATAAGTGCCTACCTGCAAGAGAGTGCAAGCCCCACTTGTGGGATAAAATACACACCGAGCATACACATGACCTGTCTACCACTGGAGGATGTTGGTTTCCTGTAACAGCTTGCATGCAACTTGTTAGATACTCGTCCCTCCCACTGCGGAGAAGTCATCCCCCTATGGGAGGGGACCTAACAATAACTAAATCCTAACCTATGTATATGCATAGCCTGGGTGCGCTACCAAGTAAAATCGAAAATTGCGCAAAAGGTGGATCTGCACATCACCAGGCCGCCTCCGAATGGCACTGTACATACTCATCTATCTCGTGTCACATGTCACTTCGGGTGTCCTTTAATGTTTGCAATATTCCTAGGTAAAAAAGAAACGATGCTTCACAACAGCGAATCTAATGTTTAAAAATAAAATAAAAGCATGAGATATCTAAAAAAAAGTCACTTTTAGGAGTAGGAGCAGAGCAGGATCCACCAGGCAACCTAGGCCGGTGCTTGAGGCCTAACGGGTGTAAAAGGGCCCACCTGCCACCATCTCTGACCTCTCTCCACTTCAGCTTACCAAAAGGACCCAAGGGGGCCCCAAATATATTACCTTGCCTAGGGCCCTATTACTTTTTAATTAATTTCTGAGAAAGAGGATAGATACAACTGTTTATCGCATCAGTGGATTTTCAACGCAAGTTTCCTTTAGTATTGTGTGAAAGTCTTAAGATTGTCTGAACGATTGTGCAAATCTTTTGTCGGGAAAAGGAGTCCACATAAACGTATTGCTCCGCTTAGCCGGAGGAAGGGTTTAATAAATAATCCTTTATGGGGGTGTGTGTGAGAAGATTATAGGGCCACTGTCCGTGATATGGGTAGCATGGCCAGATTTTAGGCAAGGGCCACAAAGGCCATGGCACCAGGAAGCAAGGGGCGGGCAGCAGGCTGGCATATTTAGACAATTAAGCTGCCAAACATGTAAAATGCAGCAGAAATATACACAGTCTGCGGCTGCCCTGTTTCCGCAGGGTATATCTTGGTGGTGGCACTGCCTGAGGCGTGCTACCTGTCGTGTGCTCCCCCAGCCCAATATGGAGGGTAGCAGGTGCAGTGGTAGCCATGCTTCTCTCTCCTCCTTTGGGTGTTCCTGGGATGTCCATCCTGTCACTGCTCACTTCTAGCTCTAGTGCCTGGCATCTCCATCTCCTCACCTTATCTGTGACACAAGAGGAGACGCCGGGCACAAGAGAGAGAGGTAAGAGGATGGAGAGCGAGTGCCTGGAGGAGGTGATAAAGTATCTCCATCTCCTCACATTACATGTGATGCAGGAGGAGAGGCCGGGCACTAGAGCGAGAGGTGAGAGGATGGACAGCGAGTGCCCGGAGGAGGGGATACTTCTCCATATCCTCACATTATATGTGACAGAGGAGATGCCGGGCACTAGAGCGAGAGGTGAGAGGATGGACAGCGAGTGCCTGGAGGAAGTGATGGAATATTCAGACCCAGATTTACCTCACAGGAGCCTATAGGCACAGACGACCTGGCAACTTAGGCCTCACCCTCCATGAACCTACAAACACCCCACCAAACTGCACTGGAAGTGTGCTGGCTGGCCCAGCTGTCACTTCTCCATTACTTCCCCTGCCCATCATAGGTAGCTACAGGTGCCCCTTAGCATTAGGTAGCCAGAAGTAACCTCTATATTTAGTGGCTAGAGGTGCCCCCCAAGTGTTAGGAAGCTAGAGGAACATCAATATTAAGTACTTTGATGAACAGAGGCGCCAGCAGAATAAAAACAATAATTAAAAGAGGCGCTATATGTGCTACCTGAGAGCTACTGTTTTGTCCCCTGTTTTATTGCCTGATGAAGCGGGCTTGGTCCTGCGAAACGCGTTGCATCTATTGGGGTACTAATAAAGTGTTTATTTATGTCAGACAAGTAGTCTAGTCTGCTTTCGGAAGTAAGTCCACCACTGCCGCCCCAGCATATTTTAAAACTTTTAATTATTGTTTTTATTCTGCTGGCGCCTCTGTTCATCAAAGTCATTATAGTGTCCACCCTTGGTGGAAGGGGGACCCACCCCTACCTTTCTTCTATCTACGGAGAGCGACTTCATAACCCTGAGTGAGGACGGGTCTAATCTCCTCACCTGCAGTCACAGTGGTTGCCTCAGCGGTAACCCTTGTTTGTGAGTATAACCTTCTCACATTACATTATCCACTATTGTTCTGAGCATACTACACCATATTGGGCTCTCAGTGTCTTTTTCTTATCAATATTAAGTAGCTAGTGGTGCCCCTGACTGAAGGAAGATCTCGTCAGGGGAATGCCGAGAGCGGGATGAGTAACCTCATTTACACTCTACAGAGAAGGAGGGAGGAAGATGCTCGGGAAGGGAAGTGAGCCAACTTTCTATCATCAGACGCCTGTAGGCACATGCCTACAGTGCCTTATGGTAAACCCAGCCCTGAGAGTATATGTGCAACAGTAGCTGGGCTTTTCTGTTGTATGCACTGGACTGGGGAGTACAGGAGGAGGGAGCTATGTACAGGACGGGGGAAGGGGGGGCTTTTGGCGAAAGTGGGCCTTGGGCAGAAAGATGTACAAACCCGGCCCGGATTTGGTAGCGATGGGGCTGGCATCCCTCAGGAGGGAGCCGTCTGCCTATCCATTTTCCCCGTCTAGCCCGTTTTCTGTATTACAGCTCACAATATATTGTAAACAGATGCGCATCACACAATTTGCAGCATTTACACATTTCTGCTCATCTTTTATTTACATATTCTGCCCTTTTCACAGGCAGGAGATGTGCTGAAAATAGACTTCAATGCTACCGTAACCTCCAGCCATTTAGGAGTTCTGTGTCATAAGCACATTCATCAACCCACTAAATTAAACATCTTGCAATTTTTCTAGTCGACCTCCTGGCTTCAAGTGGCTGCGCGAGGCTTTCCGAAACGGAGACGGCCTCTGCCTTCAAAAACGCTGCAGCGCACTATTAACCCCTCACCCGATCTGCGTCGTCCCGACCGAGATCAACAAAGCTGCCATTCACGTGTCGCCTGTCTGTTTGCTTGTTTGTTAACAGAGAACAATATTTTTTATTCCAATTTGCATTTGCAGGAAATCTATTACTATTAAGTATTTATGTAGCGCTGACTTCTTCCGCGGGGCTGTACAGAGTATTGTGTCTTGTCACTAACTGTCCCTCAAGGGGGCTTCACAATCTGTTGCACAAATGTCATGTTTAGACATGTATTTCTATTTGCCATATTGCATGGTGGTGCTGACCTCAAATATACAATTTCACACAATCACATCTTAATTTTAAGTCAAACTTTGCCATGGGTATGAATAATTATGGGCAGCACTGTATATACTAAATCGGATGCATCCATGGTGGAGGGGCGTCTTGTGGATTATGCCCCCTTTGTACCTCATGCCCCCTTGTACCTCTTGTGCCTTCCTGTGTCCTCCTGTGTCATTCTCTATGTCCCTTTGTGTCCCCATCTGCATGGGCACAGTACAGGGAGTCCCTGACATTGCGGTGGGTAGGAGGTATGTATTGGCAGCCTTTCACAAGCCAGGAGCTCCCTGCATTTGGACTATAAGACACAGTGGGGAAGATTTATCAACGCATTACCGACAGTTTTTTTCTTCTTAATCTGTTCTAACCAGCAGGGAGAACAGTTCTGCATGATAATAAGGACCTTCTTAAATCCTAGGTAATCGTGGCAATTTAGAATGAATTTCTAGAGCTGCACTACAGTTAAGAAAAATACAAATCCATCCCTAAACAGGCGCAGATTAAAAAGTGCTTAATAGCAGTTCTACAGATGTAGAACTGCAGGCTAGACATGATTGGAAAGTGCAGGCTAGACATGATTGGAAAGTGCAGGCTAGACATGATTTGTGATGTGCTCCTCCCCACTGCTGAATTCCTCCTCAGAGCCTGCTGCTATCAATACAGCAGGTGTGTTGGTTCCCTCGGCAACAGCAATTCCCCTCACACACTGCACTGTCTGAGATACCTTCCTAGCTCCTCCTATTATACAACCGTTTTAAAAGGAATCTGCACTATCTAATGAGTTCTTAAGATGTCTGAGACAGTTCTGCACGGATTTCTAAAAACCTACCAATATTTTGTCTCAGACACTCTTGATAAATCAGGCCCAGTTACTTTTTTCGCAACTTTTGGGGGAGAAAAAAGGGAGTCTTATAGTCCTAAAAATACAGTACTTTATACGCTTTTGGTTTGTATGGTTTGGTATTATGGAAAGAAATATACAATGGTCTTTATGGGGGAGCCATACTGGCACTGCACAGGGCACGATATACCCCAAGGGTGACCCTGTATGTCCCCAGACTCCTCCACCACTCTGCAGGACTCCCTCGCTACACCATACCCCCCCCCCCCATCTGCAGCAATGTCTGACATACAGTGAAGCCCTTCTGCTAAAAACGTAGGAACAGCCGGAACGCAGTCAATGCCGACTGGAACATCTTAAGAGCGCCCTCCATTAGATCAATAGCTTTTTTTTTTAATAAACAAGAACATCTATATTTAGGCTGCCAAGAAACGGAGAAGCAGGAAGCTAAGTAAACATGGCAGGCTTGTAAGGAAATACAGTTTATACAACATGAATGTGGAATAATACAAATACAATCCGGCATCCCCAAACTGCCTCCCTGATGAAGAGATATATGGATTTCAGGTCTGCCCCCTCTTCCCCTTCACCAGCAGTCTGTACCATACACAGCAGTGCTATAGCTGCTGCATTCTCTCCATGCATTGTGGCCCATACCACGTTGAACTTGTCTGCCAGCACTACTAATGCATAAATGTGGCGTCTGCCAGCACTACTAATGCATAAATGTGGCGTCTGCCAGCACTACTCATGCATAAATGTGGCGTCTGCCAGCACTAGTCATGCATACGTGGGGTGTCTGCCAGCACTAGTCATGCATACGTGGGGTGTCTGCCAGCACTAGTCATGCATACGTGGGGTGTCTGCCAGCACTAGTCATGCATACGTGGGGTGTCTGCCAGCACTAGTCATGCATAAATGTGGCGTCTGCCAGCACTAGTCATGCATAAATGTGGCGTCTGCCAGCACTAGTCATGCATACGTGGGGTGTCTGCCAGCACTAGTCATGCATACGTGGGGTGTCTGCCAGCACTAGTCATGCATACGTGGGGTGTCTGCCAGCACTAGTCATGCATACGTGGGGTGTCTGCCAGCACTAGTCATGCATACGTGGGGTGTCTGCCAGCACTAGTCATGCATACGTGGGGTGTCTGCCAGCACTAGTCATGCATACGTGGGGTGTCTGCCAGCACTAGTCATGCATACGTGGGGTGTCTGCCAGCACTAGTCATGCATACGTGGGGTGTCTGCCAGCACTAGTCATGCATACGTGGGGTGTCTGCCAGCACTAGTCATGCATACGTGGGGTGTCTGCCAGCACTAGTCATGCATACGTGGGGTGTCTGCCAGCACTAGTCATGCATACGTGGGGTGTCTGCCAGCACTAGTCATGCATACGTGGGGTGTCCGCCAGCACTAGTCATGCATACGTGGGGTGTCCGCCAGCACTAGTCATGCATACGTGGGGTGTCTGCCAGCACTAGTCATGCATACGTGGGGTGTCTGCCAGCACTAGTCATGCATACGTGGGGTGTCTGCCAGCACTAGTCATGCATACGTGGGGTGTCTGCCAGCACTAGTCATCCATACGTGGGGTGTCTGCCAGCACTAGTCATGCATACGTGGGGTGTCTGCCAGCACTAGTCATGCATACGTGGGGTGTCTGCCAGCACTAGTCATGCATACGTGGGGTGTCTGCCAGCACTAGTCATGCATACGTGGGGTGTCTGCCAGCACTAGTCATGCATACGTGGGGTGTCTGCCAGCACTAGTCATGCATACGTGGGGTGTCAAAGTGGTCTGTGCTCGTACAGTATCTGCATTATGCATTGTGTTGGTAAATTCCCACTGTGCTTGCATAGTCTTTTTTTCCCCCACATCTCAATGACATAACAGGGAAGGACCATTAGAGCATGACTATGGTAGACATGACAAATAACATTTATATTGCACTTTTCTCCTGGCAGACTCAAAGCACCAGAGCTGCAGCTACAAGGGCGCACCCAGTAGGCTTTAGCAGTGTTAGTGAAGTCACATCAAGCATCCTCCTTCACCTCCGCCAAACTACCTGTGACCTGGATCCTGGCCCAACACAGTTCATGTTGAACTGCCCCGACCTGTTCGTACCGATATTCCTCAAAATTGTGAACTGTCCCTTAAAATCGGGGATATTTCCTGCTTTACTGAAGGAAGCAACCAACAGGCTTCTCCTCAAAAAACCTTCCCTGGACCCAGATGCAATGACCAGCTACAGACCTGTCTCTAACTTTCCCTTTCTGGGTAAGCTAATTGAAAAAGCTGTATACTCCAGCTAGAAGCTAAAATCCTACAAAACAATAGTTAAGACGACCTATTCCAGTCTGGCTTCAGGAAACACCACAGCACTGAAACTGCCCTCATCCAAATATGCAACCACCTGCTCATGGCAAGAGACAGAGGAGAGTTCTCCATCCTCATACTGCTAGACCTTTCTGCAGCCTTTGACACAGTTGACCATGACATCTTGATAATCAGGCTACAGGAATACTGCGGCATTGATGGCATAGTTCTTCAGTGGTTCCAATCCTTCTTGAGTGGCAGAGCCCAAAAAGTGTCTATGGGGCCCTTCCTGTCACCTCTATACCACTTAAGTATGGGGTGCCCCAGGGCTCAATCCCATCTCCCCCGCTTTTCACGATTTACATGTTATCGCTCCAACAACATGGCCTGACATACCACTGCTATGCGGACGACACCCAACTATATCTTTCCTTCAAGCCTGGTGTGACAGACCCAACTCTAACTATAAACGCCTGCTTACGTGAACTACAGCAATGGATGAGTGACAACTGGCTGAAACTAAATGCAGACAAAACTGAAGTCCTCCTGATCGGAGGGCACAAAACAACTTAACTTGCAGTCTTCACCACTGGGAATAGGAGGCACGGATCTACGCAGCTCTGATCATGTGCGTAGCCTGGGAGTTCTGATTGATGGGGATTTAAACTTCAAAACTCACATCTCTGCTGTGGTGAAATCATCCTATTTTCACCTGAAGAACATTGCAAAAATCAAGCACCTCATCCCCCCAGATCAACCAACCTTAGTCCATGCCTTCATTACCTCCCGACTGGACTACTGTAATGCTCTCTACACCGACCTTCCAAAAAAGGACTTGTACCGCCTACAGCTGATACAGAATACTGCTGCCAGACTGCTAGCCAACCAAACCCGTCACTGCCACATAACGCCAGTCCTGCACTCCCTTCACTGGCTACCTATAGAATGGAGGGTCCGATTCAAGATCGGCCTACTGACATTGAAATCACTGAATAATCTGGGCCCTGGATACATGAAAGATATGTTGCAGCTGCGTAGAAATCCCCGAATTCTCAGATCCACAGGTTCTAATAATCTAGCCACACCCAGAGTCCACTTGGAAACTTTTGGTCCCAGAGCCTTCTGTCATGCTGCCCCTACGTTTTGGAACTCCTTAAAGAGAATCTGTATTGTTAAAATCGCACAAAAGTAAACATACCAGTGCGTTAGGGGACATCTCCTATTACCCTCTGTCACAATTTCGCCGCTCCTCGCCGCATTAAAAGTGGCTAAAAACAGTTTTAAAAAGTTTGTTTATAAACAAACAAAATGGCCACCAAAACAGGAAGTAGGTTGATGTACAGTATGTTCACACATAGAAAATACAACCATACACAAGCAGGCTGTATACAGCCTTCCTTTTGAATCTCAAGAGTTCATTTGTGTGTTTCTTTCTCCCTGCAGTTCTCATGCACTGAAGTTTCAGGCAGCTCTTTTTTCTCCTGCAAACAGCTTTGCCCTTGTCTGTAATTCTTCAGTATGTGAAAGCCCAGAGGACGATGTATCCAGCTTGTAAAAGATAAGAGAGAAGAGAGAAGCTGGCAGTGTGCATAGAGGGGCCTGGATAGCAGAATTCAAAGCAGAACCACAACACTGAAGAACTTGGCAGCCTTCCAGACACAGGCTGACAAGTCTGACAAGGGAAAGATACATTGGTTTATTACAGAGACTGTGATAGCAGAAAGTGCTGCAGTAAGGCCCGGTTCACATTAGCGGTGGCCGTCCGGAATCGCCGTGCCGGAGCCGGACCGCTTGCAGAACGGACGGAACGGACGCACGGCAATAGCAATGAAAGCCTATGCGTCCGTTCACATGCGTCCGTTCTGCCGGACCGGAGCCGGACCGGATCCGGACTCCGGCGTCCGTTCCAACATGCGCTATTTTTTGGTCCGGCTCCTCCGGCAGCCGTATCCGGGGCGGAGCCGGACTGCACCATCCGGCCAATACAAAGTAATGAGAACCGGAGAGCGCACAACACACTGGCTACAAAAACCGGACGTTCTACCCCACTTCCTATGCATTTTAGATGGGGACCACATGGAGTTCACAGAGTGGGGCAGCAGCGATTTCATGCTGGAGCTCTAGGCAGCAACATGTCTGATATAAGTCTGATAACGAGGAGGCGAACACTCCTGCCTTTAGCCGCATGGTTCTTTATACCTGCCGTCAGGATGGTGTGATATGCGTCTGCTAAGTTAGATGCCGTTTTGTTTCTTGCTCCTGCCATATGTCGCCAACAGGATAAATAGAAATTGCTTAATACAGTGGCCTGATGAAGGGTATTTTTGCCCGAAACGAGCGTGTCGTTGCCAATTTATATACCGTTAATTGATATATTGTTGAATACCTTAAGCTCTTGCTACTATTGAATATTCCTGTGACTATCCCATGAGGAGCACCTTACAGAGATTTTCTCCTTTTTTTTAAACCAAGAATTTTTGTACTTATGTCAATAAAGATGTTTTGATACTTTTGTACCACAAGAACTGAGAGACTTCGTACTTTATATATCTGGTCCTTTCTATGAATACAGTGAATTGTCTGGGGTGAAGTGGATCACACCAAAAGGGACGCTATGGTTTTTTAGTCTTTCTTCCATTTGCCAAAAAGACACACTCCCAATTATAATATTATCAACGAGGAGGCGAACAACAGAGAATTCCCAGGAATACGAAAAATGCCTGGATCCATGGTCCCAACTGCAGTCTCTGTATCCACGGATGGTCTCCACACGTCCACCTGTCTCCAACAATGACCCCAGACCCTTCTGCTGACCTCCCAGACCCCAGGTATTTACAGGTTGTTATCTCCTTAAGAAACCGGATCCGGACCGCAACCGTGTTCACACCGCACGGAAACCGGATGCAAACGGACCGGATCCGGACCGGATCCGGATAGGAACCGTACGGATCAGGTCCGGTCCGGATACGGTGCGGTCCGGACATCCGGTGCGGTTTTGACAAAACCGCAAGTGTGAACGGGGCCTAAGCCAGAACACATTAGAATAGCTTTTGGAACTTGTAGGATGATAAAAAACAGGATGCAATTTTTGTTACGGAGTCTCTTTAACAGATCAGGACAGCTCCATCCCTGGACGTGTTTAAATCCAGACTGAAAACCCACCTGTTCAGTTTGGCATTTGCAGAAATATAACTTTTTTTGTGTGAATACTTCATCCTACTACCAATTACTGAATCTGAGAGAGCCTAAGCGCTTTGAGTCCTATGGGGGAAAAGCGCCATAGAAATGTTATTGTATTGTATTATTATTGTATTGTCCAAGGTCTCCTCACTGAATATGTGCTGGCTTACTGAAAAGGAAGAGCTGAGATTCAAACCCAGGTCTCCTGTGTCAGAGCAGAGCCCTTAACCATTACACTATCCAGCCACTGTAAGGGTTCAAATTGTGAGCACCTTTGAGGACAGTCAGTGACATGACTATGTGCTCTGTACAGTGCTGCAGAAGATGTCAGTGCTGTATGAATACATAAAGATAATATGATAGTACATTAGACTTGAACTATGGTAGAGACTAGATTGTGACCTCCTCTAAGGACAGTTGGTGAGAGAGTAGTATACTAGCATCTCATGATGTTATTTACCCATTTTTATTCATCCTAGAATTGTATTTGCTTTAGCTGTCGTTGCTTAGCATTGTATACATTTGGTTAGCTTATTATCAACTGGTTTTCCTAAGTCCTTCTCAAAGTCTGATGTTCCCAGCTGTATGCCATTTATCTTATACTAGCTGAAGACCAAGTTTGTGAACTTTGGGGTCCTTAGCATCAATAATGTGAGCATTAGCAGTTTAATTTTCCCATTTAAATCAAGCATACAAATCTAATTGGCTGTTTATGGCTCCGCCCCCTTTTCTGAACTGATCCCCAGTCACTCAATGAGCTCTCTTTGTTGAATTTGTTTTGCAGCCTGACTAGGAGCGCTGCCTATTTCCTGTTCTTTCGAAAAAATGTGTAGATTTATGGGCTATTAGCCCCAGGGGTACTATTCCGTCAGCCGGGCGGCAACCACCAGGTGGCGTTAATTACTATTCCCCCTCCAGGCAGCCATGGATAGTAGGGAAAGATGCAACTCTGGTGGAGCTTTATCGCCACCTAGTGGATGCACCCGGCTAACGGAAAAGAACCGCCCCAGGTTTTAACTGTGTTTAATTGTCAGTTTAGTGGTAAGGTCTCTTCTGCGAGGGTACGTCATTGTCGTGGAAGAGTCTAGTATTGAACAATCTGTGCACAGCACAAATGGGGTAAAAGAGGCGCCGTGGTGGCTGACTAGGATATTATACAGTCGCGACAAATAATTATTATTATTACAATGCTGATCATACTTATAAATACTTTTCATCTATACAAATATAGCTCTTATAAATACAACATATTTCCAGAAAGCGCGTGTGCGCACATATGTTGTCATATTAGTATTGATTTGCAATAGGTAGTGAATACCTTAGTGTTTAGAGGTCACTACCTATTGCAAATCAATACTACCGGGGGGCGTGCAGCACAGCAGCCGCCTGGACGTGAAGATCACGTCCAGGAGGCATAAATGGTTAAAGGAAACATCAGGGAAAACGATCAAAATGAGCTTTACTTACCCGGAGCTCCCTCCAGCCCCTGGCAGCCAATATGTCCCTCGCTGCAGCTCAGCCAAGTCGGCATCCATTGCGCCTGTGCAAGCCCCGCTGTCAATTACACTGACGTGGTTTAGAGCATTCTGCACAAGCGCAGTGCAGTGGATGCCAACCCGGCATCCGCAACGAAGGGGATCCTAGGACCCCGGAGCTGCAGCGAGGGACATATCGGCTGCCAGGGGCTGGAAGAAGCCCTGGGTAAGTAAAGCTCATTTTGTTAGGTTTCCCTTAAAGAGACTCCGTAACAAAAATTGCATCCTGTTTTTTATCATCCTACAAGTTCCAAAAGCTATTCTAATGTGTTCTGGCTTACTGCAGCACGTTCTACTATCACCATCTCTGTAATAAATCAACTTATCTCTCTCTTGTCAGACTTGTCGGCCTGTGTCTGGAAGGCTGCCAAGTTCTCCAGTGTTGTGGTTCTGTGATACATCTCCCCCCTCCAGGCCCCTCTCTGCACACTGCCTGTGTGTTATTTAGATTAGTGCAGCTTCTCTCTGCTCTATTATCTTTTACAAGCTGGATAAATCCTCCTCTGAGCTGGCTGGGCTTTCACATACTGAAGAATTACATACAGGCACAGCTGTCTGCACTCTGCAGTAAGAAACAGCCTGACACTTCAGTGGAAGATAGCTGCAGGGGGAAAGAAACACACAAATGATCTCTTGAGATTAAAAAGGAAGGGTGTATACAGCCTGCTTGTGTATGGATGTATTTTCTATGTGTGGACATACTGTACATCAACCTACTTCCTGTTTCGGTGGCCATTTTGTTTGTTTATAAACAAACTTTTTAAAACTGTTTTTAACCACTTTTAATGCGGCGAGGAGCGGCGAAATTGTGACAGAGGGTAATAGGAGATGTCCCCTAACGCACTGGTATGTTTACTTTTGTGCGATTTTAACAATACAGATTCTCTTTAAGGGAAGGCACACATAAAATTTAAAGAGACTCTGAAGTCTCATATAATTCACCTTTTTATTTAAAAAAATCTCTTCTACATCACTGCCCTACCTAAAACGCTGCATCCCCGCGGCTGAACACTATTCCCTCCAAACTCCCTGGGGCACATTGCGGGGAGCGCTTCCGTGAGAGGCAGAGCTTTTGGCTGTAGCTCTGCCTCTCCACGCATCTATCAGCGCTGATCGCTGCCTCCGCCCGCCCCTCTCAGTCTCCTTTCATTGAGAGGGGTGGGGGAGAGGCGGAGATCCACATGGAGGCAGAGCTGCGGCTGAAAGCTCTGCCTCCTGGGGCAGCAACATCCACAACCAAGAAAGTCGTGGAATTTGCCGGGGAGAGTTAGGGGGGAATTTGGGGGGGGGGGGGGCGGTGATAGTGTTCAGCAGCGGGGATGCAACGTTTTAGGTAGGGCAGTGATGTAGAAGAGATTTTTAAAATAAAAAGGTGAATTTTATGAGAATTCAGAGTCTCTTTAAGTTAAAGTCTATTTAAATGTGTTCAGTTATATTACAAGCTTATCAAAGTTCTGCAGCCTCCTGTTTTATTGCATTTAGCAGCCTAAACAGCGATGTTCTTGTTTGCAAAAAAAGCTATTGATTTTATTGAAGATACACTTAAAAATGTTCCCGTGAATTACTGATTAGTGGGCAGTCTGAGGGTGATGTAGCATATTTAGAAGATCGTTTGCTTCAATTTTAAAAGCCGAATTATGAATATGGCTAATCTAAATCTCTAAACATAAAAGTGTTCATCGTGAAAACAAAATCACCAGTGAGGCAACTAAACTACAAAAACACTGTACTAAATCACATGAACAAATATTTACGCATGCTACAAATGCACTAAACCGTATAAAACACTGGCTTAAAGGACAACTGAAGAAAAAGGGATGTGGAGGCTGCCATATTTATTTCCTTATAAAGTTCAATTCTTGGTCGGAGTTGCTCTTTAAAGGACAACTATAGTGAGAGGTATATGGAGGCTGCCATATTTATTTCCTTTTAAACATTAACCAGTTGCCTGGCTATCCTGCTGATCTATTTGGCTGCAGTAGTGTCTGAAGCACCAGAAACAAGCATGCAGCTAATCTTGTCAGATTTGACAATGTCAGAAACACCTGATCTGCTGCATGCTTGTTCAGGGTCTATGGCTAAAAGTATAAGAGGCGAAAGGATCAGCAGGATAGCCAGGCAACTAGTATTGCTTAAAGAGTACCTACATTATAAATTACAGTTTGCTTTAAACCTAATAGGTTGCCAAGATATATAAAATCACCCATGATAAAATGTGATTTTCTCACCCCCAGGGTCCGTATTCCACATATAATCTTGAAATCCCCGCCCCCAGTGTGAAATTGGGCCCGGGACAGTTTTTTTCTTTCCAAACTATAGGTGCAAGGGATGCTGGGAGATTGATGTCATAACTCCACCCCTCATGTCCATGTGATCTAATCTAGTCAGACAGACATCTGAAATAAGAATTATAGCAGACAGACATGATAAGACAGGCTGCAGCAGTTTCCCTGTCTTTTCTCTGAGCTACAGTTTGTGAAAAGAGAAGTAATTTGATCCAGGCAGACAGAGAGCAGGGGAGGGAGGGGCAGGGGAGGGGACCAGGCTGAAGAGGTGGGCACAATGCTTTCAGCTTCAGGAGGAATAAGGAAGTGCTACTTACAGATATAAATGTGAGTCTGTTCTATCCAATATGATGTACCAGATGTACATTTTATAGGTTCATCTAACTGTACACAGTGCCTAGACTACATATATGTATTGCCATTCAAACCTTTTTTGGCTGGAGGTAGTCTTTAAAAGGAAATACATATGGCAGCCTCCATATCCCTCTCATTACAGTTCTCCTTTAACACCCCAAAAAATAATAATATTGCAAACAAAGAAAGCTCCACGCATACATTTTACCTCGGTCCTGACATCACATTGTGGGAGGGGTTTCACCACAATATCAGTCATACAGACGTCCCTGATGTTTTATTAGAGAAAAAGTAAAGATTTCTCGTGGGAAAGGGGGTATCAGCTACGGGTTGCGATAAAGTTCGATCCTTAGTTACAGTTCCTCTTTAAAGTGAACCAGAGACGAAGCACCCTCATGTATTTACCATATATATCAGTGGGAACATTATAGAAAACCCCTACCCTGCTCTCGGTTTCCTTCTTCACTGCTCAGCCTGATTGTTATCAGACCTGATAAAATCCCCGACTGAGCATTCAGTCTGGCTTTGCTCAGGCATCATTATAGCTGAGTCATTATAGCAGAGCCAGAAGGGGGCAGGCTTGGGCTTGAAAAGACACCAGAGAAGACAGACTCGGCTATAATGATTCCTGAGCAAAGCCAGACTGAATGCTCAGTCGGGGATTTTATTAGAGCTGATAACAAGCAAGCTGAGCAGTGAAGGATGAAGCAGAGAGCAGGGTAGGGGTTTTCTCTAATGTTCCTACTGATATATATGGTAAAACACATGAGGGTGCTTCGTCTCTGGTTCACTTTAAATGTTATCAAAGCGTGACGAGACCACAGTGTTTTCCCCATGACATTTTTCAATAAATCAGCATGATGAACCACAGGGCCGTGCGTGGCTTTACACAACCTTTTACTGTGAATAAGAACTAAACGCTTGCATTTTGTCAGCATCAATCAGCGGGGAGAAAGCAGCGTGCGCACGCCGTCCCCAAAGGATGGAAGTAGGTTAGCGTACAGTACAGCCAATTGATGATTTTAAGGAAACTGAAGGCGGAATTGATTTTTTTTTCTTCTCTCGGTTCTTGGAAATAAAATAAAAACACGTAGGACTGTGTTAGCACCGAGGGCCGTGTAATGCAGGGGAAACATAAGAATTCTGTATTTCTTTTTGAGAAAAGAATGCTGAAATACAAAAGCTCAGAAGATAGAGAACATCATTTGTTGTATCTTGGTATTCCGCAGCCCATTTTGGAATGGATTTATTCTTACAGGGAATGTGAAGTGAAAATAAACTTATGATATAATGAATTGTATGTGTATTACAGCGAAGCTCCACGACCAAAAAAGTCAAAAAGTCGTGGACAGCACCATCTTTTGTAGCGCTTATCTCAAATGTCTCTCATTGTTTCTTTTTTATTTATGGTTTTCCTGCAGAGAAAAGTTGAAAAGGTCATTAGCTCTGCAAAATCTTGAAAATGCTGCGTGTAATGTGTAAATTGCAATTATTAGAGAATAGTGCAATGTTATAAAAAAACGGTATATAACTGAAAATAAAAAGGACTCTTTTCTTTGCTACTAATGTTTTATTAATCATCCGTACTACAAATGCAATCCATTATATCACAAGTTTTTTTTTCACTTTAGTGTCACTTTAAGGCTACTTTCCCACCAAGACGTTGCATTTTAGGGGACGTTATGGTCGCATAACGTGCCCCTAACGCAACTTGTGGTGGTGTTGAAGTTGGACGTCAGATTGAGCCGCGTTATGCAGCTCTCAAAGCAGCCGCTCCAGGTTAGTGATGGGAAGTCCGGATCTTTTTAAGGATTCGGATCATTTGAATCGGATCATTGAAAATATCCGGATCTTTGAAGCGAATCATTTGAATCATTTTACTAGGGAAGCAGACTGGGTGAAATGACTAGTAGGACAGGACTTTCCCTGCACTGTACATTCTGTATGTTCCGGTTTCTTCCAGACAGACATCCACTGTCACCCGAATCTTTCATTGTGCTGTATTTTGTATCAGTGTTCATATTTGATGTATATCATTGTCTGTATCATTATGTATCCCTTGTTTGTTTTCTTACATTGTACAGCGCCACGGAATATGTTGGCGCTTTATAAATAAATAATAATAAAAAAAAAATAATAATAATTGTGATGATCCGGATGACTCGACTCACAAAAAAGATCCGGATCAAATGAACGATTCGTTCATGATCCGGACAACACTACAGTCCCACCAGGAGTCACCACAGTGCAGTGAATATTAATTAGCCATGTGGCTGGCTGCGGAGGAGGAGGGGAGACCTCCTCCTCCAACATTACTGAGCATGTGCAAGCAGTCCAACGTGGCTTAGCCCAGTATAACGTACAGCATGCAGCACTTTGTTTAAACGTGCAGCGTTACAATGTAACGCAACGTGTACACTGTGAACAGCACAATTGATTTTACAGTGCTGTGAGTTAGGCTGCGTTACTAGCTGCTGTAATGTGGGGCTTTATCTTCCCAATGTGAAACCAGCCTTAAGATTTATATTAAACTCCTCCACAAACATATAAACAAAACAAGAAAAAAAATACTGCCTATGTACAAACAGGCAGAAATGAAGAGCAATGCAGGTGCTGCGCATTGCGTTGTAAAAACACCGTGTCAACGAGGCCTAAGTGAGAGGAAATCATCTCCCCAAACAGAACATAAACTGAAATAAAAATCTCAGAAGAAATCTATACAAAACTGAAACAAAATCTGAGGCCACACATCCATTCACCTAACACGAATGAAAACACCACCAGGGTAACTAATACAGAACTAGTCTGGTTGAAGGGACCCTAGGCCACTTCCTGTTTGCAGCAATTTGGGCATGACCACTAATTTTTACGAAATAGGGGACCCAGCAGGAAACCCTATCCACGCCACCAACTGAATTAGTTTAGTAAATTTGCATGAAGTAAAGTCGCATGAGCAGAGGCAGCAGCCGAAGCAAGCGTCGTGTTCGAAGCCCACTGGCCAATTGGTGTGGGTCTTGGTGTGCAATTTTAGAGTTTGTGCTTCCTGCTGGGTCCCCTACTTCTTACACATTAGTGGTCATGACCTGATCGCAGCAGGGAGCTGCTGTTGGTCTATCAGGTTTACCACTGGGTCATCTCACCTAGACTAGCTCCAAAAAATGCTTCATGAAAGACACAAAATACAGACGTGCTAGGTTTAGAGGGTAAAAACCAGGGGAAAAAATATACTAAAGCTGGGACATCCATGGTCAAGGAGCCTCTTGTAGCTGTTTTCCTTCAAACACAGTCCTCCTGTGTCCCCTCCAGTGTCCTCCTCCGGTCCCCCTGTATGTCCCCGTGTCCTCCTTTGCCCCCTGTGTGTCCCCTTCTATTTCCGGTGTTGTCCTCTAGTCCTCATCTGTCCCCAGAGTATCTTTCGGTCTGCCTGTCCCCCTCTTGTTCTACTGTATATACCCCTCCTATCCGCCCATGTTCCCCCTTGTTCCCCTGTGTATCCCCTCCTGCCCCCCCCCCCCCCCCCTTCCTGTGTATCCCCCCCTGACCCTCTGTGTGGTCTTCCGGCCCCCTGCTGGTCTGACGCGATCAGTAGAAGCCTGCTCTACAGGGAGCCCTCAAGAGATGAGAGGTCTGCGGATTGCCTCTGGAATTGTTGGTGAGGTGAGCAGCGCTGCCGTTAATTGATTTTACACTGGAGAGCGGAGGAGACCAGTAAAGGTGGGAGGGGTTAGAAAAGTGCGTCTTTTCCGAAAAATACGGCACTCTTGTCTTCTTGAGTCTCTGGGATTACAGTCACATGTCTATTGCCTAGGCAGTGATACAGGAAGTGCCCTAAAGATGGAAGTTCTAACTCTTCCTCATCCTGTTACAGTTGTATTAGAATAGAGCATAAATGTCGAACTCCGGCCCACAGGCCAAATCTGGCCCTCAGAGCCATTCAATTTGGCCCCACTTTGCATTATGTTTGGCCCACTCTAGACCACCAGGGAAGCTATATTGGAGGTGAAGCCCTAGAACACCAGGGAAGCCATATGGGAAAGGTAAGGGGGAAACCACTAAACACCAGGGAACTGTATAGGGGAGGGTGGGGGCCACTAGACATCAGGGAATTGTATAGGGAAGGGATGACCACTAGACACCAGGGAATTGTATAAGGAAGGGAGGACCACTAGACACCAGGAAACTGTATAGGGAAAGGATGACCACTAGACACCAGGGAATTGTATAAGGAAGGGAGGACCTACCACTAGCCACCAGGGAACTGTATAGAAGTTGGAGAGGAGCAATTAGTCACCAGGGAACTTTATAAAGTGGACAGTAGACTTTGAGGTTGGCCCACGGCTAGGTCCCCGTGTTCAATATTGGCCCACTTTGTATCCAAGTTTGACATCTCTGTATTAGAGACCCTTGGCCCCTCCTTTCACCTTTATCTAAATCAGGCAGTGTCCCTCTAGATGGGAGACCTCTTCTCAGACCAAAGAAGCTAGGTGAGAAGTTTATGGTACCACCCACCAGTTAGATCCTCCACGCCCGCTATCAGAGCAGTGACCCTTTAACTATATAAAAGTTTTCCTTATTGTTGCAATAAGACACTGTTAATAGTGACACAAATCTCTGTTAAATCGTGGAGAAAAAAAGCAGAGGGAGAGCCGGAAGCCCAATCTAGTGTAATATCGTTAGGTCACCAGGACAATATATAAAAGACAAGAAGTATACTCACAAATAAGGGTTGCTGGGTGAGGCAACCACTCGTCAGCGCTTGTGGGGAAGTACCGTCCCCACTCGGCCTTGTATGGTATGATGCTGGTCGCTGCTCCAAAAAAAAGGATTCTGTGGTTCACGGGAAAACCCTTTTAACCAATCCCCCCTAAATCTAAGGGGTAAACGCTAAGTACTGTAAGAACTGGAGGCGCCCGTTTCTAATGTTGTTAAATGTACAGAGATCTCCAAAAGGCCGTATCCAACAATAACTTATGTGGTGTCCTACCTTTTAAGGTTCCTGTTCTAGATATATAAATCAGGATTCTGATAAAAAGTTCAAAAATATTTATTTGACAAACGGTGCCCGGAAACAGGACCACCCTGGTGTTAGGCATGTTACTGACCTGAGGAAGCGGTTTTTACCGTGAAACGCCTTGTCGAGTGCACAAATAAATATTTTTAAACTTTTTATCCGAATCCTGATTTATATATCTAGAACAGGAACCCCGAAAGGTAGGACACCACATAAGCTATTGTTGGATACGGCCTTTTGGAGATCTCTGTGCACTAAACATTAGAAACGTTCTTAGCGACACAAATCGGCAGTCTGTTCTTGGGCTCCATAATCCGCTCTGCTTGAAGGCAGTAACTTTGTTGTCGGTGTCATAAATCACCGGTGTCGTTGAGACTTGAGAAATAGGCTTTTTTCAGAAAAAAACTATTGTTGTTAATGATGTATGACAACAAACATTGCATCAATATGCATTAGCATGACTCTGCAAAGGCTTGTATGAGGCAACATATGACTAAAGCCGTCTGTTTTGTACCCCGGGTACCTGAGCTGCGCCTGCTTAATATGTAAGCGGCATAACTACGAACCCTCGCACGATGTTACAACGTTAAAGGGAAGATGTCGGGGCTCTCTGTCTTTTTACTTGTTTAAAGTGAACCTGAACCGAGTAAAATTATTTAAAGTGTATGTGTATAAGTAAATGATGTACCTGCTTAACCTCTTCAGGATCATAGGTTTACACCCCCCCCCCCAGTGACCAGGCTATATTTTATAAATTAGGACTCTGCAGCTTTAATGGCTTGCTGCAGAGCCACAGATCCGAGGACACAAATGAATCCCCCCCCCCCCTTTTTCGGCCCACCAACAGGGATTTCTGTTGGTGGGCTCTGATCGCTGCAGTGTTTTTTTTTTTTTTTACTAATTAAATTGTCTAACAATAAAAATTACAGTATTTTTCTCTTTTATATACCAGAACCTTCCCCCCTAACGCCAGCCAATCACAGTGATCGGCTCTCATAGACATCAGCTAGTTAGTGTTAGGCGTAGCGGTTGGAAGGTTAGTGTTTGGCGTATCAGAAGGCAGGTTAGTGTTAGGTGTATCAGTAGAAAGGTTAGTTTTAGGTGTATCAGAAGGACGGTTAGGGTTAAGTGCATCAGAAGGAAGGTTAGTGTTAGGCGTATGAAAAGGAAGGTTAGTGTTCGGCGTAGCGGTTGGAAGGTTAGTGTTTGACATATCAGAAGGAAGGTTAGTGTTAGGTGTAGTGGTAGGAGGGTTAGTGTTAGGCGTATGAAAAGGAAGGTTAGTGTTCGGCGTAGCGGTTGGAAGGTTAGTGTTTGACATATCAGAAGGAAGGTTAGTGTTAGGTGTAGTGGTAGGAGGGTTAGTGTTAGGCGTATGAAAAGGAAGGTTAGTGTTAGGCGTATGAAAAGGAAGGTTAGTGTTAGGCGTATCAGAAGGTTAGTGTTTGGCGTATCAGAAGGAAGGTTAGTGTTAGGCGTATCAGAAGGAAGGTTAGTGTTAGGTGTAGTGTAGGAGGGTTAGTGTTAGGCGTATGAAAAGGAAGGTTAGTGTTAGGCGTATGAAAAGGAAGGTTAGTGTTAGGCGTATCAGAAGGTTAGTGTTTGGCGTATCAGAAGGAAGGTTAGTGTTAGGCGTATCAGAAGGAAGGTTAGTGTTAGGCGTATCAGAAGGAAGGTTAGTGTTAGTCGTATCAGAAGGAAGGTTAGTGTTAGGTGTATCAGAAGGACGGTTAGTGTTCGGCGTAGCGGTTGGAAGGATAGTGTTTGACATATCAGAAGGAAGGTTAGTGTTAGGCGTATCAGAAGGAAGGTTAGTGCTAGGTGTAGTGGTAGGAGGGTTAGTGTTAGGTGTATCAGAAGGAAGGTTAGTGTTAGGCTTATGAAAAGGAAGGTTAGTGTTAGGCGTATGAAAAGGAAGGTTAGTGTTAGGCGTATGAGAAGGAAGGTTAGTGTTAGGCGTATGAGAAGGAAGGTTAGTGTTAGACGTATGAGAAGGAAGGTTAGTGTTAGGCGTATGAGAAGGTAGGTTAGTGTTAGGTGTATGAGAAGGAAGGTTAGTGTTAGGCGTATGAGAAGGAAGGTTGGTGTTAGGTGTATTGGTGAGAAGGTTAGTGTTAGGTGTATTGGTGAGAAGGTTAGTGTTAGGTGTATTCAAAGGCGTAGCAATAGGGGTTGCAGAGGTTGCGACCGCATCGGGGCCCTTGGGCCAGAGGGGCCCCGAAGGGCCCTCACTCAACTACAGTATTAGCTCTCTATTGGTCCTGTGCTCATAATAAACACTTCTATAGATACTTTGAATAGTAGTAATCATTAACAAACTGTTCCTCATTCCCTTCTTGCACCTCTGACACTGTAGTTGCCATTGGCAGGTTTTGGTGTGCCGTATCAATTGTTATGTATAGAGTGCTTGGGGTACCCAATGTAAAACTTGCATCGGGGCCCACAGCTCCTTAGCTACGCCACTGGGTGTATTGGTGGGAAGGTTAGTGTTTGGTGTATCATAAGGAAGGTTAGTGTTAGATGTAGCGGTTGGAAGGTAAGTGCTAGTCGTTTCAGTAGGGGTTTATTGATAGGGGAGAAAGTAGAGGAAGGCTAGAGAAGGGTACTGTTGACAACAGCTATAATTGAGCCCTTGGCAAAATTAACATGAGGGGGGGGGGGGGGGGGGTGCTGGTTTGTTGCAAACCAATGGGGAACCGGGTGCTTCTGCCAGGGCTATGACCTGTATATACTGTCACTTCTTCCATGCAGGGACCCAAAGTGGGGTGCCTGCGGCAGTGGAGGACCTGAATGGATGGAGGAAGGTGTGTAATTTGTGTGGCGACTAGCCTAGCGAGAACAGACACTGTACAGCCTCATTGGCTTCTATTGATTCCATTGGTGTTGCTTCATCACATCTGTGCCGATCTATTCAGTTTACCGTAGTTCCCCTAAACTGAACTTTTTATGTACAGTGTGAGCCCAGCCTAAACTCCTGTACAAGATCAGATACTAATTGCAGCGGGAACTGCATGACAGTTTTTTTTTCCCCGGACACGCCAAGGAGAATAATATGCAAATTACTACTCTTAAGTGCAGAGACAATACAGCTGCCCGGTATGGTCAGCTACTGAAAGCACAAGCAGAGAGCACATGGATGGTAAAGCTCAAAGGACCCTTTCACACTGGCACGGTGCATCGAGGCAATTTACTGCACTTCTACCGCAGGGCAATGAAAGTCTATGGGTGCTTTCATATTACCTGCAGTGCGGTGCGCCAGAAGTGCTCAATATGACGCACTTCCATAACTACGTTGCCACACGTACCTGCGTCGAACTGCGGCGGACCGAAAGTCATGTAAGTCTATGGCGGCGCAGGTATTTTAAAAATGTTGGAGGCGGTGGTGCAGTGACATGCGCGGAAACATATTTTTACAATACGCTTCCGTGCACTTCTGTATACCCGAAACAGGAAGTGACCACAACTGCGCATCACTTCCTGTTTGGCTGGATGCCGGTAGGAAGATACTGCATAATAACGTGGTATTCCACGAAGGCCTGTTTTTGGCAGTGCAGCCGCTGCACTGCACCGCTAACACCAATATACAGTGTGAAGCCGGCCTAAGACTTCCAGAAGAATGAAAGGCAATTCTACCTTTAGCAAACACTTCTCTTTCAGCTTACAGCAACAGATTTACATATGTAACTTTCAGCAATTCTTCCTATATTCTTTTATGACCCAACAGACAATACTTTTTAGAAACCAGTCCAGGTCTGCCAAACGAGTTACGTTTTCCAACCTTAGCAAGCCACGCGCTGTGTGCAGTCACCTTCCGACTGCCATGTTTGGCAGCTACATAGTCTATAAGACACTATCTTGGTCATTTATCTCATTATACACTTGCTTAATTCTAACCTGTATTACGTCCCAGAGAACAGTTCAATTAAGGTCTTGGCAAAGTGTGTGGATTTTAATTGGGAATTAAGGAATATAAATAAAACATGAAGTGTAAGGGAAAGCCTAATGTATGGGGTTATTGCACGGTGTGCAGAAATAAGAAATACATATACATATAGAACTGTAAGTAGAACTGCTTACCAACAAAATTATTCTAAAGATACAGTCTAGCTGTTCTGAGCTAAAACAGGAGGACTAAAAAAAAAAAAAAAAATACACATGAGCATAAAAAAGTAAAACTATTATTACTGTCTACTAGATGATAAGGGCTTCATTGCAGCGCTAGTTACCATACAGTGCAGAGTGAGTGCTGTGCCTATATATATATATATATATATATATATATATATATATATATATATATATAATGCATTCTTGGAGACTTTATAGCTGAACAAAGCAAGCAGAGGTGTAAACAATCTTACTTTTTAACTACTTAAAGAGACTCTGAAGCGAGAATAAATCTCGCTTCAGAGCTCATAAATAGCAGGGGCATGTGTGCCTCTGCTAAAACGCCGCTATCCCGCGGCTAAACGGGGGTCCCTTCACCCCCAACCCACCCCCCGCAAAAGTGTGTCGTAGAAAAAGTCGCTGGCTGTCTCTTCCTGGAGGCAGGGCTAACGGCTGCAGCCCTGCCTCCAGTCGCGTCTGTCAGCGGCGCATCGCCGCCTCTCCCCCGCCCCTCTCAGTGAAGGAAGACTGAGAGGGGCGGGGGAGAGGCGGAGATACGCGCTGACAGACGCGCGTGGGGCAGGGCTGCGGCGGTTAGCCCTGCCCCAACCAGGAAGCGCTCCCCCGGTGTATCGAGGGGGATTTGGGGGTGAAGGGACCCCCGTTAAGCCGCGCTATAGCGGCGTTTTAGCAGGGGCACACGTGCCCCTGCTATTTATGAGGTCTGAAGCGAGATTTATTCTCGCTTCAGACTCTCTTTAAAGGAGTTATCAGGCAAAAAAAAAATGAGTTTCACTTACCTGGGGCTTCTACCAGCCCCATGCAGCCATCCTGTGCCCTCGTAGTCACTCACTGCTGCTCCAGTCCCCCGTCACCAGCTAGTTTTGTTTTTGCCGACCTCGGAGGTCGGCGGGACGCATTGCGTACATTTTTACGCATTCCCGCTGGTGCAGGAACATTAACACCTACATTTTTACGCGCTAGTGGTTTAATACGTACATTTTTACGCGTTAGTGGTTTAATGCGTACATTTTTAAACTACCAACGCATAAAAATGTATGTGTTAATGTTCCTGCACTAGCGGGAATGCGTAAAAATGTACGCAATACGGTCCGCCGACCCCAAGGTTGGCAAAAACTAAACTAGCTGACGGAGGGGGACCAGAGCAGCAGTGAGTGACTACGAGGGCACAGGATGGCTGCATGGGGCTGGGAGAAGCCCCAGGTAAGTGAAACTCATTTTTTTTTTGCCTGCTAATTCCTTTAAAGTGGACCCAAATTAAAAATACAAGATTCCAGAAATAAAATCTATTTTCTAAATTATAATAATAAATAGCAGCCTTTTTTCAGCTGCATGACGACAAATATAAAATATTTTACATTTATTGGAGGCACCCCTCCCTTCCTTTCATATTGCCGGGACAGAATCCGTCAGACTGGTGGAGTAGGAGGTGTCCAGCAATGGAGGAATTGCTAATGGCTGCCACCTAACTCTAGTTATGAAAAGAGAAGGGTGAAAAGCATGCACTGAAATGCTCATAGGCTTGAAGGAGTGTTTATTTATCTTTGTATGTGTCAGAGTGCTGCAACTAAATATTTTGAATTTAAAAACATGTTTGGTTTGGGTCCGCTTTAAGGACTGCCGTAGTTGAAATCTACGCCCTGTTTTGATGGCTATCTGGCTAGCAGGGCGTAGTTTTCAACTTAACGCTGCTGCGTGCATCCGCCGTTTTCGTTGCTCCCGCCATCTCCCGCCGCAGCTCACTCACTCTGCCTGTCTCTATGACAGCAGCGCCCTGTGACCCGGTCAGGAGCAGATTTTATTAGCTCCTGGCTGTGTCCATCAATGTAAGCAACTCCCATTGGCTTACATTGAAAGAGTCAGGAGCCAGTGAAAGCAGCTCCTGACCGCCTCACAGGAACTCTGGCGTTATAGAGACAGCAGAGTGGGTGGCCCAGGTTCCAGACGTGCGGCGGTGACAGCATTGCGACAGGTATGCGCGGCAATTCATCAGGGTTTCGCCGTTTCTGTACCAGCAGTCCCTGGTCCTTAAAGAGGCAGAGACCGCTGGTACTTAAGTGGTTAACATATAAACTGCAGCAAAGGGGAACATACCTCACAATTTTTTGAGATAAGAAAGAGGGGCATTTTTAACCACACCCCTAATCATGCCCCCGACACACACTAAGTTACAAATTGTTTTTTCTTAGCTTTCTTGGCTCCCGTTGCACACAACAGGAGCCCGGAGTAAGCAAGGCTTTATGCCCATGCATGGAAAAAGTGGAAGTGCATAAACACCCCACAAAACCGTGCATGAGCAGCCCCGGGCCCCACAAAAGCAGGGCCCTTTCCGGTGTTTCCCGAAGGGAACCTCCCCCTTTGTCTTCGGCGCATGGGGCTTTTGGGCCCTCCAACACCCGAAGGATAGGAGGACCCCAACCTGCCCAGTGGTTACCCAAAGGGCCTGGCCATGTGGCCCTGCACATGGTCCGGGTGGCTCCCCCAAGAGGGAGCCGGGGAGGGGACCGAAGTCCCCAAGGGACAAGTCCCCAGTGCCAGCAAGCTGGCCCCCAACCTTGCGGCCGTCGTTATCAAAATTCCGCACTCATACTATAAAGATTTAATTCAAAAAATATGTAGTTTTAGAATTCAATCCCCACTGGTCCTCTCTATCCTGGTTAACTTTCCTTCATAACAACTTTTGGAGATGAGAAATGCATCAATTTAAAGCCAATGTAACCCCCGCTGCTAAAAAAAAGAAACCAGATACTCACCTAAGGAGAGGGAAGTCTCTGGGTCCTAATGAGCCTTCCCTCTCCTCTCCCGGTGCAGCGCTGTCTCCCCCGTTCAAAGCCCCCGCCGCGGGGGACTTTGGATGTCTTCGGGAGCAGAGTCCTCCTGAAGACAGGCGGCTCCATACTGCGCATGCGCGGTGACGCGATAGATGGCGCTTGCGCGTGCGCAGTGTGAAGCGGCCCATCTTCGGTAGTACCCGGGCTCCCGAAGACTTTCCGAAGTCACCTTCGCCGGCGGAAGGAGCAGTATTTGACCAATTTAGCCAAACACTGCTCCCGGAGACAGCGTAGCACCGAGGGCACCGGGAGAGGAGAGGGGAGGCTCATTAGGACCTAGAGCCTTCCCTCTCCTTCGGTAAGTATCTGGGTTCTTTTTTCAGCAGTGGGGTTACATTGTCTTTAAAGGATGGAAATGAAATTTGGAGCCAATTAAACACATTTGTCAGTAAATAAATACATATATTTACACAGATCAGTACATCAGTCCTGAAAGAGGGACAAATGTGGGAGAAAGAGGGATGTGGTTCCCCAAAGAGGGGCTGTCCCTCTGAAAAAGGGACTATTGGGAAGTGTGGGGGAGTGTCAGAGAAAGCTGGGGCATCAGAACAGCAAGTCAAGTGTTTTCAATTTTTCCTGGATTACTGAATGGCCAATTATAAGGCAGGGGATCTGCATGTAGTAGGTTTCTGTGCCAGAGTTCACCTCAGCAATATACCTGTGTGCAATTCTGTTCAGGGCAACACAGAAGGTAAAAAGGACTGCAAAAAGCTGTAGAAGCTCACAATGCACAGCTTTCATACCAAAATAGCACTTAAGAGACTAATCCACTGCCTGGGAGCAAAAGCATTAAAATGGCAGTATATGAACAATCTTAAAGTGAACCTGAGAGGGTACACTGGCCCGTATTACCCCATGAGCACCATGGCATCCCTCGCAGTCCTCTTCGGTCCCTCCATAACTCATGATAATCCGGGCAGTCATCTACTTCTGCGCATGCACACCCTTTGTTGCGCTCCCGGCCTTTGGAGCGTTCGCCACCTGCACAGTAGTATTGTGCAGGCGCAGAACGCTCCAGGAGACAGGAGCACGGCTGAGCCGCGCATGCAAGAAGAGATATTTCCAAAAAAGTAACTTTAGCAATATGCCAAGCCAAAAAACATAGGCAACGTTAATACATGCGAGCGATAAGGGTTGTTGTTTTTGGGGGGGGGGGGGGGGGGGAACGCAATTTCAGTGTTTGCCATAGGCTCTATATTGCCCAGATATACCCCTGTATGTCAGTTTACAGTGTAAAAAAAAAATAAACCGCCCAGCTGAATGCCACCACAACAAACTCCCTCCACTCTCTCAAATACTACTCCCTTGTAGTTTTTGAGAAAGTGTAGTATGTGAGAGCAGCAGAGGTGAGGCTGCAGCAGTCAGAGAGCTGCAATGCAGCTGTATTTCACACACCACGCCAGTAATGCATATCATTACAGCCCTGAACTCGATAAACACAACACAGAGTAAGGCTGGCTTAACAATAACTGATGAAATGTTCTGGCTCCCGGGAAGCCTGTGTGTATTGTCAATGCAATCTGCTTTGTCTTTTACATTTCCAATACACAGAAGTCCACGGCATCTGAAGGCTTTGCGCTAGTATGTTTAACAAAAGCCAAAGTTGCAGGAGGAAAAAAAAGTTAAAATTTAAAAAAACATTTACATTAAAAAAATAGTTATACAAATATACTGATCAGTCAACATAATTAAACCGAATATTCTGTAGACTAATATTGTGTAGGTTGTCCTTGTGCTGGCAGAAGAGGTCTGGCCCTTCCAGGCTAAACTCCACAAGACCTGTGAAGGTGTCCAGTGGTACCACTGGATAGTGTACTGGTTAAGGGCTCTGCCTTTGTGGCTGGATAGTGTACAGGTTAAGGGCTCTGCCTTTGTGGCTGGATAGTGTACTGGTTAAGGGCTCTGCCTTTGACATGGGAGATCAGGGTTTGAATCCTCGCTAGAGCCAGTACCTATGCAGTAAGAAATCCTTGGGCAAGACTCCCTAACACTGCAGGGTGGCCACTTGAGCGCCCCCCAGTGGCTGCAGCTCTTGAGCGCTTTGAGTCAAACAGGAGAAAAGCGCTATACAATGTTAGAATTAATATTATTATAACCAAGATCTTACCAGCAGATCCTCAAAGAGAACCCGAGGCAAACCTTGGGTCAAAAACAGATACTTAAAAAGACAACTGTAACGAGAGGTAAATGGTGGCTGCCATATATATTTCCCTTCAAGCAATGTCAGTTGCCTCGCAGCCCTGCTGATCTATTGGGTTGCAGTACTGTCTGAATAATGCCAGAAACAAGCATGCAGCTAATCTTGTCAGTTCTGACAATGTCAGAAACACCTGATCTGCTGCATGCTTGTTCAGGGGCTATGGATAAATGTATTAGAGTCAGAGGATCAGCAGGATAGCCAGGCAACTGAAATCAGCCTCCATATCTTCAGCTGTCCTATAAGAAGAGGGAATCCTCTGGGTCCTATAGAGGCTTCCCATGTTCTCAACCTTGCTGCTGTTCACTGGGACACTCCGGAAGATCCAGTTAGTGCTCCTCTTTATACAGGAGCACGCCTTTGTAGTAGCACAGAGCTGGTCACTGCGTAGGGACAGCCATACTCTGGCAGATGCAGTACAGCTGCACTCATGCATAAAGAGGAGTGTGGCAGGATCTGAAATCTGACAAGCTCTTTTTGTATTTCTTTGGTAGGTCTGGGAGTGGCAACGGTGGTCCAGATGATGATGTGGGAAGCCTCTATGGGATCCCGCCGATTCCGTCTTCTTAGGTAAGTATACCCTTCTTTTCTTACCCAAGGTTTGCTTCAGATACACTGCAAAGGGAATGTGAAGTTAATTAAAAAAAAATATAAAAACAAGGAACACCAAGAGCCCCAATAGTGTAATATGTACTGGTAAATGGTTACTAGATAGAGTAAATATTAATACTCACAAACCAGGGTTACCATTAGGCAACCACTGTAAAGGCAGGTGGGGAGATTTTCCTGACCCCACTCAGGAATAAGAAGTCGCTCTCTGTAGATGAGAAAAAGGGGGTTCAACCCTCCACCCAGGGTGGACTCAATATTATGCAGGAGAACAAAGGCGCCAAAAGGATAAAAGGAAGCTAAATGAGCTTAAAAACCAAATTCTTGGTAAATAGAGGAGGTAGTGGTGGACTTACCTCCTCCAAATAGACACACAACGACTGTAGTCAGAGGTGCCTGGCTCTTCTACTGACCACATATGCTATTGCTCCGTTGTTATTGCCTGATGAAGCGGGATCAAACCTGCGAAACGCGTTGCATATTTGGAGTTCATAAATAAAATATATTGACTGTTTTTACTACAGTCGTTGTGTGTCTACTTGGAGGAGGTAAGTCCACCACTACCTCCTCTATTTACCAAGAATTTGGCTTTTAAGCTCATTTAGCTTCCTTTTATCCTTTTGGCGCCTCTGTTCTGCTTAATTAAAAAAATGTTGATACCTACTTCAGTAATAGGATGCCTTTATATGGTCCAGAGGTTTCCTGGATTCTCCTTCTCACATTAGTAAAATAGTATTTCTCTTCCCCCAGGCATGGCTGAGGACGAGCACATCCAGATTGGGCATGAGTTAGTAAGCTCGGGCTTGCTCAGAAGTACGAAGCTCTTCTACACATGGAAATGAGCTATGCATGAGCAGCTTCATTCTTCAGGACATGTACAGACCTTACTCACCCGGTCCACCTTGCCCACGGCCTAGAACGCAGCCAGAGGATAAAGAGGAACCCTACACTGGAACGGTGGATTCTACAAGGACCTGGGACGCCTCTGGACCATCCTGACCGATAAGTAGCAAACATTTTCCACCTCCTCACTTCAGGTCTCACTTAACCTATTAGTAACTTCAATAGAGTTATCTCATTTGAGATAAGTGCTCTGCTTTTGACTTCAGTCCACAAAACTCGTTGTGCTGTAAATTCTTGGAATGCTTTGCTTTCTCTCTACTGAGCAGAAAATATAGAAACTTAAAGCAGAAGTCCTCTGTTATTGTCTCGCACTGCCCCCTAGTGACAAGTGGCCATAAATACACATTACAGCAGTACTAATTAGAAGCAGGGAAAGGTAACAAATAAGAAATAAAAAAAATGTGTTAAAATAAATTGGCCTGGAACATTTGCAAGTCTCTAAATATTATTATTATTATTATTATTTAGTATTTATATAGCGCCGACATATTACGCAGCGCTGTACAGTGTATATATATATATCTTGTCACTAACTGTCCCTCAAAGGAGCTCACAATCTAATCCCTACCATTGCCATATGTCTATATTATGTAGTGTAAGTACTGTAGTCTAGGGCCAATTTTTAGAGGGAGCCAATTAACTTATCTGTATGTTTTTGGACTGTGGGAGGAAACCGGAGTGCCCGGAGGAAACCCACGCAGACACGGAGAGAACATACAAACTCTTTGCAGATAGTGCCCTGGCTGGGATTCGAACCAGGGACCCAGCGCTGCAAGGCGAGAGAGCTAACCACTACGCCACCGTGCTGCCCTGGCTTCTAAAGAGTTAAAGTCCAGTGAGTTGTGAATGAACTAATTTTCTTTTCCAGCACATCCCACAGATGTTTGGCTGGATTGAAGTCTCGGATATTGTGTCGGCCATCACACCAGGTGACTATGCAGAGAATAAAATTACTGCATCAGCTGCAGATCACACAGCGGCAACAGGAACCAGTTAACGGGTACTCACTTGTTCTGCATCATGTTCATGATCACCCAATCAGAGGGGTACACGTTCTTCCCAATCAGGTTCTTGAACATAATGAAGGTTTCCATGAGGAAGTCCTGAAAGTAAACAAAACCAAATTAAATGTTTTTCTGTTGATTATTGTGCACACCAATGTTACACATGTGAAAAAGTAAATACCCCATTTAGTCCTTCAGGCTGAGATCTAAATCTATCATTTGATTAGCATTAAAGAGACTCTGTAACATAAATGTCATCCTGTTTTCTACCATCCTACAAGTTCCTAAACCTATTCTAATGTGCTCTGGCTTACTGCAACACTTTCTACTATCACCGTCTCTGTAATAAATCAACTTATCTTTTCCCTGTCGGATTTGTCACCCTGTGTCTGGAAGGCTGCCAACTCTCCAGTGTTGTTGATCTGTTATGCACGCCCCCCCCTCCACGCCCCTCTATGCACACTCCGCTGTGTGTTATTTACATTAGGCAGCCTCTCTGCTCTCTTATCTTTTACAAGCTGGATAAATTGTCCTCTGTTAGGCTGTGAAAGGAGCTGGCTGACTGGGCGGTCACATGCTGAGGAATTACAGACACCGGGCAGAGCTGTCTGCAGGAAGAAACAATCAGCCTGTCACTCTTCAGTGGATGATAACTGCAGGGGGAGGAAGGCAAACACACAAATGATCTCTTGAGATTCAAAAGGAAGGCTGTATACAGCCTGCTTGTGTATGGATGTATTTTCTATGTGTGGACATATTGTACATCAACCTAGACAAGACAAGACAAATAACATTTATATTGCGCTTTTCTCCTTGCGGACTCAAAGCGCCAGAGCAGAGCAGCAGCCACTAGGGCGCGCTCTATTGGCAGTAGCAGTGTAAGGGAGACTTGCCAAAGGTCTCCTACTGAATTAGTGATGGCTTACTGAACAGGCAGAGCCGAGATTCGAACCCTGGTCTCCAGTGTCAGAGGCAGAGCCCTTAACCATTACACCTTCAGCCAACCTACTTCCTACTTAAATGGTGGCCATTTTGTTTGTTTATAAACACACTTTTAAAAACTGTTTTTGACCACTTTTAATGCGGTGGGGAGCGGCGAAATTGTGACAGAAGGGAATAGGAGATGTCCCCTAATGCACTGGTATGTTTACTTTTGTGCGATTTTAACAATACAGATTCTCTTTAAGCTTCTGGTTAGACTGACTTTAAAATTTTCACCTATTTGAAACCGAGCCACCAAAACAAAACAGGCACTATTGTTCAATTAACTGACAGCTGGTCATGTAAAGCAGAAACGAAAGAGACAGTCGGCTCTGCTGACAGACCTCTAATCGTGTGGTGTATATAGGCTGGATGTACAATACAAATTCTAAAACAATGCACGAGTCAAACACATACTGGTGCCTGGTGAGGAAGGTTTTGGGGTGCTGGGTGCTTACAGCCCGACAGCCGTTTCGTGCACAGTGCTGCTTTCGAAGCTGTAACAAGGGGGCGGGGCACCACTTCCAGCTATATCAGCATTGGTCACGTAGCTCAACTTCGCCCCTTTATACCTTTTCCTGGTTGTCAAAGTTACTAGACACCAACCAGCCAGCAACATTTGTCTAGTTGGGCAGCCGGGGTGATGAGTCTGTATCCAAGGCGACATCGCCGAGCATGTATACCCACTAAACCAGATGTGTATTACATCTATTGAATGCCAGAGGGGTATAAATCATCCCTCTTAAACGGGATGCAAATCCGTAAGTTCGCTCAAAGTCACGGCAGGCCAGAAATATCAATATAGCCTAAAAAAGTAAAGAGCGGGTAAAAAAGAGGGAAGCAGTAAAGCGGCTAAATGACCAGGGCTGTGGAGTCGGTACAAAAACTCCAACTCCTCAGTTTATTGAAAGGACCAACTCCGCAGGCCTGTAAGTGACATTATGCACGCTCACAAAAGGTCCTCTAAGGATGCAAAGTTACCTTTAGGATGTACTGTACAGGGAGTGCAGAATTATTAGACAAGTGGTATTTTTGAGGAATAATTTTATTATTGAACAACAACCATGTTCTCAATGAATCCAAAAAACTCATTAATATCAAAGCTGAATATTTTTGAAAGTAGTTTTTAGTTTTAGCTATTTTAGGGGGATATTTGTGTGCAGGTGACTATTACTGTGCATAATTATTAGGCAACTTAACAAAAAACAAATATATACCCATTTCAAGTATTTATTTTTACCAGTGAAACCAATATAACATCTCAACATTCACAAATATACATTTCTGACATTCAAAAACAAAACAAAAACGAATCAGTGACCAATATAGCCACCTTTCTTTGCAAGGACCCTCAAAAGCCTGCCATCCATGGATTCTGTCAGTGTTTTGATCTGTTCACCATCAACATTGCGTGCAGCAGCAACCACAGCCTCCCAGACACTGTTCAGAGAGGTGTACTGTTTTCCCTCCTTATAAATCTCACATTTTATGATGGACCGCAGGTTCTCAATGGGGTTCAGATCAGGTGAACAAGGCGGCCATGTCATTAGTTTTTCTTCTTTTATACCCTTTCTTGCCAGCTACGCTGTGGCGTACTTGGACGCGTGTGATAGAGAATTGTCCTGCATGAAAATCATATTTTTCTTGAAGGATGCAGACTTCTTCCTGTACCACTGCTTGAAGAAGGTGTCTTCCAGAAACTGGCAGTAGGACTGGGAGTTGAGCTTGACTCCATCCTCAACCCGAAAAGGCCCCACAAGCTCATCTTTGATGATACCAGCCCAAACCAGTACTCCACCTCCACCTTGCTGGCGTCTGAGTCGGACTGGAGCTCTCTGCCCTTTACCAATCCAGCCACGGGCCCATCCATCTGGCCCATCAAGACTCACTCTCATTTCATCAGTCCATAAAACCTTAGAAAAATTAGTCTTGAGATATTTCTTGGTCCAGTCTTGACGTTTCAGCTTGTGTGTCTTGTTCAGTGGTGGTCGTCTTTCAGCCTTTCTTACCTTGGCTATGTCTGAGTATTGCACACCTTGTGCTTTTGGACACTCCAGTGATGTTGCAGCTCTGAAATATGGCCAAACTGGTGGCAAGTGGCATCTTGGCAGCTGCACGCTTGACTTTTCTCAGTTCATGGGCAGTTATTTTGCACCTTGGGTTTTCCACACGCTTCTAGCGACCCTGTTGACTATTTTGAATTAAACGCTTGATTGTTCGATGATCACGCTTCAGAAGCTTTGCAATTTTAAGAGTGCTGCATCCCTTTGCAAGATATCTCACTATTTTTGAGTTTTCTGAGCCTGACAAGTCCTTCTTTGGACCCATTTTGCCAAAGGAAAGGAAGTTGCCTAATAATTATGCACACCTGATATAGGGTGTTGATGTCATTAGACCACACCCCTTCTCATTACAGAGATGCACATAACCTAATATGCTTCATTGGAAGTAGGCTTTTGAGCCTATACAGCTTGGAGTAAGACAACAGGCATAAAGAGGATGATGTGGTCAAAATACTCATCTGCCTAATAATTCTGCACTCCCTGTGTAATGATCCGCTCAGCGGTCTGCACAGACATACAGCTGTTTGACCATTCCTTAAGTCTGAGGGCTGCAGGTCTCTGGAAAAGAGACCTGCCTGTGCTTTGCAAGTTTCAGACCTGCTCTGCTGCTGAGCAATTTGCATACACTTGTCATGCAAACGGCCTAGCTTCCTCCTTTGAAGGCTTGCAGTATAAATACCATGTGATCCCAGAATCCTTTGCTGCTCATAGAGGTTTGTTCCTGCTGGACTCACCTGGAGTGTCAGCCACTGCTATCTTAGTATAGTTAATTCTTGGGGAGTGCTCCTTGCATTCCTAGTTAGTGCAGTCAGTTTGTGTATATTTGTACTGCCTATTCTGTCCTGTCTTGTCTGTCGCGATTGCGCTGTCGCCAGCGGCGGTTAATAGCGAATCACTCTGTCTTGTTTGGATCGCACTAGCCTCTAGCGGTAGCGGCTGTGGATCCTTCTGATCTGAGTTCCTGGAGTGTAAGCTGGAGCAGCGGTAGCTACTGGCTACCTCATTTGTGTTACTTGTGGCTAGTTAGGGTGGTACGCTTATCACTGGGCGCCTATCGCACGGTGATTGTGTCTTAAACGCGTTCGCTTTTGCGAATGAGTGCGGTGTTCGCGTTTAGCTAGCGTTTGTTATTTTCTTTATCCTCTGATTGTTGTTTGCTGTGCCTTTGCTACTATCGTGCTCTGTCCTGCTCAGTCTGGTGTCACTATTTGGCAATCGCGTTCCCACTTTGTTTCCGCCGTTGTGTGTTCACCGTCACTGGGTGGCGACTAGTTTGGTGGACACACATTGATTCTGTCTCTGTGCTCTCTCTCTTTGGGGGCTATCTTGCCTTGTGTTGCTTCTCTTCGTACAATTTCCATCTGGCATTTGTGGCAGCGCAGAGGGTTTATTCCTCTGCACTCCACAGCTCCATCTGCCGGTGGGAATTCCCCTCTACTGGTGCTTGCACCAAAAGCTGGGTTCTATTATTTTGACACGCTTGTGAAGGACTTCCGCATGATCACGGAGATAATCCACAATCATTACACCCTGTATATACTCGAGTATAAGCTTAATTTATGGGCCAATAAAAGTGGCCCAAAAGTGGGAGTCTCAGCTTATACTTGAGTCACTACTCTTTGAGTAACCCCCACAGTGCTTCCACTATATGCACAGTGGTGCATCATCTGAGGGAGCCCACACAAATGGCATTTCCATGGGAGGTCAAAGCTAACCTCATCTGGAGTTGTAACCCTGGAAGGCATAGGGACAGTGTCTACTGAATGGTGAAATTCTGGCATTCCTATATCAAGTTTTACATACATGACTATGTGGCTCTGCATTCCTTGCTTCATCTTTATGCCAGCTTGGACATGCAAAGAACTCCTGTTGCAAAGTTTATCTCAATTGTAGGCCTATGCTCTGGCTTATTATTGCTATCTGCTGAATTTACGCTGCCTTTCTAATATATGGTTGTGGCTGGCCATGGCTGTGAATGGTGTTGTGGTTTTTGCCACCTCCAGCTTTTGCTTGGGTTAAACCTTTTTTGTTTTATTTTTGTTAAAGGGAACCAAAACTGAGAAGGATATGGATTTTTCCTTTTCAAATAATACCAGTTGCCAGACTCTCCTGCTGATCCTGTGTCTCTGACTTAAGTCAGATTGGACTAGCTGCATGCGTGTTTCAGGTGTGTGATTCAATCACTACTGCAGCCAAAGAAATCAGCAGGACTGACAAGCAACTGGTGTTGTTTAAAAGGAAACATCCATATCCCTCTCAGTTAAGTTTCCCTTCAAGGTAAAAGTGAGGGGGGGTTGGCTTACACTCGAGTATATACGGTAGTAAAGTGAAACAAATATCACCAAACTAGTGGTTAGGACCTAGAGAGGCCAGGGGGAAGGGGGTCAAGAGTCGGGATAGCATGAGGGAAACCGGTACATGCAAATATGCTTTCTCACCTCGGAACTCCTTCTGACTATGCCTAATAAATGATATTTTACATTTACGGTAGCTCATTTTATAGTATAACTGCATTCTAATTTTCTTTCTCAGAATAGACAGGTAACATTTTGGGTTTATTTTGAAACATAATCTTCTCAGTTTTCTTTAAAGGGAACCTGAAGCGATTTAAAATTATTTAAAGAGACACTAAAGCGAAAAAACAAATATGATATAGTGAATTGGTTGTGTACTATGAATAATTACTAGAAGATTAGCAGCAAAGAAAATATTCTCATATTTTTATTTTCAGGTATATAGTGTTTTTTCTAACATTGCATCACTCTATAATATGTGCAGGTTACACAACACTCAGCATTCAAAATGAGTCTTTCAGAGCAGTCTGTGAAGTAATGACATCTCCTCTGGCAGAGGAAAAGTAAATAGTCCAGGAACAGTTGAGATAATAAAAGTCCTCTCCACGACTAAAGGGGCCCATACACTCAGCCGATTTTCTGGCCGACCGATCGATCCTGATCGATCGATCGATTGCAAATCGGTTGTCCAATCGACCGATCGATGGCCGATTTCGATCGATTTCGATGGATTTCCATCGAACTAACAGGGTGGAAAATTTAGGTCGATCTGATGAGATTGCTTATCAGTTTGCATTGGCCTTAATGGAAATCTGATGGCAAAAAAATGCCATCAGATCGAATTTCAATAGATTTCAAACTGAAATCTATTGGAATTCTATCCTGGTAAAAAATGTTCTAAAAACGCATCAGATAGATCATCAGATGCATTTCTTATCTATCTGCTGCCAATCTGACGAGTGTATGGGCACCTTAAGTTAGTCGGAGAGCTTAATGGCTTGTTTGCATAGAGAACAACTGGAGTTTCTCAACTCTTCCTGTACTGGAAACAATTACACTGATGTATCTGATCTTAATGTTTTATTTCTTAGCTGTGCTACACATATAAATCATAATATATTTTTTTCGCTTCAGTGTCTCTTTAAAATAAACACATGCTGTAGCTGCAAATGAATATTACATACTTACCTCGCTGTCAGTTCCTCTCAGAAGCTCACCATTTTATTCTTACAGTGATCCCTTCCAGTTCTGACAAGATTTTGTCAGAACTGAAATATACCGGTTGCTGTCAGTTATATATCAGCAGCTGTCAGTTACAACTGAATGTGCAAGGTAATGTCCATGTTTCCCTATGGCCAAGTGAGTGAGGTTACAGTTTAACAGTGTGTTGACCAGGAAGCGGTTATGGGGTAATGGCCATTTTTAAAATGGAGGACGGAGAATTCCATTAATCACAGTGGGCGAATAGGACGCAGGAGAGGAGAAAGAGATTGAGGAGTAGACTACACAGGAGGTAAGTATGACCTGTGTATGGTTATTATGACTTTTTAACCATTATTAAGTTCCTCAACAAACAAAGTCTGGATTTTGGTGCAGCCGTGTGACCGAGCGCAGGGCCGCTGTACAGAAGATACTGCTGTGTAACAGGCACTAAATTGGACTAGTTTATCAGCAGAAGCAGCTGCAGCCATATTACACACAAGGCTAGAAGAGATAGCAGATAATATTTCCTATTAACCAGATATAACAGCCGCATGGAGTGACCATTTCAGTTATTCCACTGAATTGCTATAATCAGGGGTCCACTTGCCGATAATGGCTTTCCAACAAAAAATTATAATCTAGACCAGTCTTGCTTGCCCAGCTATGAACTTGTAGGAATCAGGGAGAGGAAAGGGAGAAGCAGGCGTCGCGGCAGATGATAATATCCTAAATACTGTTTTGCTGTAATACAGCTGTTATTAGCGCTCCCATCCCTGATACTCCCGTCCTTTCGACAGACGCGACGGCTTGATTGCCTGTGATTATCATTTACCACGGAATAAAAATGTTGGAGAATAATAATGATGCCGCCACACTATAAAATGCTACAAACCTTCCACTCGCAGCCGGTAAACAGAAAAATCTCCATATCGTGACTGCAATTTAAAGTGAACATGAGGTGAAAATAAACAGATGAGATAAACAACTGAATCTGTCCTCCTACTCCTAAAAATGACTTTTTTAGACATCTCATGGTTTTATTTTATGTATATGTTACGGCCAGAACCCGTAGTGTGGCCACTTCGCGTTCTGGCCGGCCACTTCGGGTTCTGGCCGGCCAATGTGCGAAGTGGCCGCAGCGCAGCGGCCAATGTTAGAAATGTTATGTTTATGCCGTCTCGCTGCGGCCAAATTTATGACAACTTGCTTAATTTAATGAAATATAGCCGGCGGCAATGTAATAGATGAAGCCGCCGGCTTTCGCACTGCCTCTCTCCTCCCCCGCCTCTCTCCTCTCCCCGCCTCCCATACAATAAGTAGCAGCCGGCGGGGACATGCAGCCGGAGAGTCATTCGTCGCGGCAGGGGCAGCAGACATCGTTTCTGCCAGCACCCGCTCTGCAGAAACGGCAGGATTCCCCTGTCGCGACGAACGTCTCTCGGGGACACGCGTGTCCCCGCCGGCTGCTACTTATTGTATGGGAGGCGGGGAGAGGAGAGAGGCGGGGGAGGAGAGAGGCGGGGGGGGGGGGGGGGGGGGAGGTAGAGAGGCAGTGCGAAAGCCGGCGGCTTCATCTATTACATTGCCGCCGGCTATATTTAATTCAATTGAGCAAGTTGTCATCAATTTGGCCGCAGCGAGACGGCGTAAACAAAACATTTCTCACATTGGCCGCTGCGCTGCGGCCACTTCGCACATTGGCCGGCCAGAACCCGAAGTGGCCACACTACGGGTTCTGGCCGTAACATATACACATTTACAAAGAAGATTTAATGTTTTATTGGTCTCTGCTCAACTGCAGCATCTAAAGCAGAGGTCCTCAAACGTTTTGGGTTGAGGGCCGGGTCAATATACTTCAGACTGCTGGGGGGCTGGAGTATACATAAAATGATGCATTTGTTGGCCAGAAAGTGAAGCATAACCAGGTGACAAACTGCAGTCCAATTGGACAGCAGTGTCACCCGATGTGGAATTTGATTGGAAAACAGCGAATTGCTGCTTTCTGGCTTCCATATGGATGGGTGGTGCCAGCACTGCTATTCTATATGCGGAGCACCAACATTTAAAGATGTAGCGGACCACATCTATAAATAACACATTTTGTGTGTGGGGGCCGGTAACAAAGCCTCAGGGGGCCACATTCGGCCCGCAGGCCTTAGTTTGAGGACCACTGCTCTAAAGCGTCCCAGAGGGAAAATACATGAACAATTGACTTTTGTATCTATCCCTTGCAGTCAGGAGCCCAGTTATCTGCTTAGGAAATTATTTTATGACTGTGATTTGTATCAGTTAGGAAAGCCATAGCCCACTGGGTCCTGACTGGAGAAAAACGGTCAGCTGTATAACTGGATATTAACGCTTTCAGGCAGGTAAAAAAAGAAAAGGCGAACAGCATTAGTGTGTGTTCATCTCAGGTACACTTTAAAGAAGTACTATCACAAAACTTTTTTTCCCACTTGAGGACCATGGTTTTAACCACTTCCGGGTTTCGGATGGTTTGGATGATCTGTGCTGCGGGGCCTCTTCAGCCCGCAGCACAGATCAGATAGTAGGCAGGGAGATCAGACTTCCCCCCCCTTTTTTCCCCACTAGGGGGATGTCCTGCTGGGGGGGTCTGATCGCCGCCGCTCTGCTGTGCCTAGCAGGGGGGGGGGGGCTCCTCAAAGCCCCTCTCTTTAGCGCTATTCCTCCCTCTGCCTCCTTCCCTCCCTCCCCTCTTCATTATGGGCTGCGCAGGACGGACATCCATCCTGCGCCGCCCCAGATAGGCTTCAGCCTATCAGATGCCGGCGATCCCCGGCCAATCAGAGGCCGGGGATCGCCGATCTCCTCTACGGCCGTATGTATGTAAACAGTGTTTACATTTACCCTGCGAGCCGCGATCGGAGGCTCGCAGGGTGTTCACGGAGACACGAGCCACCGTTTCCATGGAAACCACTTCAGGATTCAGGGGTGTACTTATGCGTACGCAGAATCCTGAAGTGGTTAAACCAGGGGCAAACACAGTATTTTTAAGGGGGGGGGGGGTGTTCCTGAAAGATCCAGAAGCACGTATGTCCCTGAGTGCTTCTGAATACAGGTGGCTCCATACTGCCCATGCACAAAAGTGCGCTGGCGTATTACGGAGCTGCCTATCTTTGGAAGTACTCAAGGACACGAGTGTTTCTGAGGTCTTCTGGTAGCAGTAAATTTGAACGGGGTACAGCGCTGGAACAACTCCCCGAGAGAGGAACAGGAGATAGACTTAGTTTGGACAATTCAGTGGAATATGCTACATAGTGTCACATAGCGCAAGCGATACCCATATGATGCAGGGATATATGCATCTGCGGAAGATGGCGGCGCTATATAAATACTAAATAATAATAATTTGCCTCACCAGGATTGCACTTTTATTTAGCTTTCCTGTATGACAAGAAGACACAGCCAGCTCTAGGGGAAGAGGGAAACAAAGGTGAATGAAGGAGGCTGGTGCACACCAAGAGTGCTTCTGAGCGTTTTTCAAATCGACAGTGATTTGAAAAGCGCTTGGCTAATGTTACCCTATGAGGGTGTTCCCACAGCAGCGTTGTGACTTTTTCAAAATCGCAGGTATATTGCATGTAGCATTTTTTTGAGCAATTCATTCAGAAATCGCTCTGAAAATCGCTTCACAAAATTGCACTCACTAATTGCTAGCAATTGCTATTGTGAGTTTGGCGTGCATTAGCATTAGCCCAGTAAGAGGAGGAGTGGAGAGAGACTGAGAATAGCCTGAGATGGAGCAGAGCGCTTATCTGTATTGCAGAAAGCAGCCCTCCTGGAGTCTGTCAAAAACTTTTCACCTTGTTTAACACCTTATCCACACATGCAGTCATTATAACAATGGGGAGAGACCAGACGGATGTTTGCCCACGGACCCTCCAGGCAAGCTCTGCATCATGCTGTGTATATTTACCAGCTTGCCTGCCCTCTAATTGCACTTTTATCAGCTAGCCTAGTGTTTCACCTGAATACACCAGACACAAATCTCTGAATGAAAGGCTGCCTGGGGGGAGATTGCCCCCCCCCCCCCTTGCAGCCAGCACTAGGGGAATGAGGAAAACAATAGTGAATGCAGAGAGAGTATCGGTATTGCAGTCCCCCATCACACAGGCTACTTGCATGTGTCTCCTGTCCCTGCCAGCCAAATCCAAAAAAGCCTCTCACACAAGCTGCAGGCAGCCCTCCTGGAGTTTAGGGACTGTCAAAACTTTTCAACCTGTGAAATACCTTTTGTAACTGTCTACATGCAGTCTTTACAATAGTGAAAGAGCTGAGTTTTTCCCACAATCCCTGCAGGAGGCAAGCCTTTACCAGCTCGACCACCTCAGCGATTTCAGGGAATTTTTTTTAAAGGGACAGGAGTCTCAGGGGGGTGTTCCATACACCCAGAACCCTGGTCTGGATACGCCAGTGGTTAAACCCCCCCTAGTGACCAGGCTATTTTTTACAATTAAGACCACTGCAGCTTTAAGGGCTCGCTGCAGGGCTGTACAACTCAGCACACAAGAGATTCCCCCCCCCCCTTTCTGCCCACCAACAGAGCTTTCTGTTGGTGGGCTATGCTTGCTCCCACAATGTTTATTTTTTTATAAATATTTATTTTTATAACACATTTCCTTTTTTTTTTTTATCCCTCCGTCAGTCAATCACTGCGATCTGCTGTCACCGGATTGCTTCCCTGCTGCCCAGTAAAGCGCTGCCATAGATCGCAGCGCTGTACAGAGTAAATAGATGGCTGTTTCGCCGTCTAACCGCCTCCTAGGCGACTGTTGCTGGGAGAATGATGTCGGAGAGGAGCTCCGTCCTTCGAGCGGAGATGCGCGCACAATCTCCTGCAAAACCCCTCCTCAGGACTTCACGCCAATTGGCGTGGAGGGGTGCTGGGGCTGCCGTCGCGTTCACGTCAGTTGGCGTTATGTGGACGGCAAGAGGTTAAATACACTTTTATAAATTGTAAACCTCTCACAGAGTAAAATGCACTATAAATTACTTTTCATCAGGTAGTGACAAGGAAACAGATCTGACAGGTTTTGGACTAGTCCATCTCCTTATGAAGGATTCGCAGTATTAACTTATTATCCTTTACAAAAAGCACTTCCTGGAAAGGATCTATACAAGGATGTCGGCCAGCTTCCCGACTATATTGGCAGGACTGAGCAGCTGCCGTTCAGTAAGTGCTTTTGCAAATAAAGAAATAAATTAGAAACCCCCATGAGAAGACTAATCAAAAACCGGACAGGTCTGGCAGATTTTCACTACCTACTGTAAGTGACAGGGACATAGGAAACAAATCATGTATATTGCATTTTATATTATATTGCATTTTATTCTGGGAATACTTTCTAAGTTTTGCAATGGTTGGCCTTTAAGGTGGACCTGAACTCAGGACAGAAGGAAAACAGAGAAATGCACCATGTATTGAAAGAGTTTAGCCTGTCTAATTACCACTCATCTGTGACTAATCACAAGAGTAATTTGCTCCCTCAGCTGTGTCAGCTGGCTGCCTCGGCAGAGCAGTATGTTAACCCTATGTCTGCATCCATGAAAGCAGGAGGTAGATACACTTCAGTTTTATTGCAGGATTTGTATCAGCTGTTTCTTTAAAGAGAACCTGAACTGATAATAAAAAGGTCAAAATAACCATACACAGGTCATACACATGTCATACTTGCCTCCTAATTAGCGCTAGTTCAGCAAAGCGCTGAAAATCGCCCAGTGTGATCACCGGCGATCAGCAAAGCGCTGCTATTAATGTATTCCTATGTTTGTGTTTGTGAATTTCGATCAAACGCAATGCATGCAGTGTTTCCGGGGTGATTGCGCTGTGATTCTTGTTCTTTTGAACGGGAATCACAAATCACCCTGAATCGCCAGATTTTGTCCGCAAATCGTGATGCCGAATGCGATCGCGGCGCTACAAGCGATGAGTGTGAACTGGCCTAAAATAAGAATTTTCTTATGGCAAACATTCATATGAGGGGGGTGCCGGAGTCTGGGATACTGAGAAGGCTCAATATACTACAGAGCGAGTAGAGGCACAGCTACAGCTCAAAGCTCTGCCTCTATCAGAAAGTGATCCCCCAATTTTGCCCCGGGGATTGGGGGGGGGGGGGGGGTTATTACATCGTTTTAGCTGCATTTTAGCTATGCTTATACTGCTGAAGATAAACGTCAAATAACAAGAGGATTTTTAGAAGGCTTTAGTATTGACTGATAAAGGCCTCAATTCACTAAGCTTATCTCCTGTCTTTAATAACGTTACTAGAGTTATCACCATGGTGATAAGGCATGTAGTATTCAGGAAACATTTTACCTCAGGCAAACCTAAAGTTACCTCTTCTGTCTTTAAATTAACTCTCCAATCCTTAAAATAACTCCAGAGTTAAAGACAGGCTGTTAATTAACTGCGTGTGAAATTAACTACAGAGGAGGTAAATTAACTACAGAGGAGGTAAATTAACTACAGGAGAGGTAACTTAAGGAATGAAGAGGTAAGATAACTCTCTCACGTGTGGAGGTAAGTTTTCTCTTGCTTTATTATCTCCAGCATGATCTTAGTGAATTGAGGCCATAGTCTTCTAGCAGTGCAGAGAATTTGCAGTATCCTTCTCCACACCCACAGTCCAAAAGCATACATTTTTTTACGCATGACCAACTTTCACAGCCATATGTTACTACTGGGAAGAGCATAGCTGTAACTAAGTTGATCTTTGTTACTAAAGTGACATCACTATCTGTTAATATCCAAATCTGCCATATTGGTAATCGATCTAAATGCATGATTGGACCATTAGGTCCAATGCAAATCTACAGGCCATCGATCTGCTGCTGGCAGCAGATCGACCTAGATCTTCCATCCTGTCAGATAGATCAAATCCATCAAAATCGTTCGAAACCAGACGCAAATCGATCGACCATGAAGTGGCAAAAGTCAGCTTTTGATTCAGGACATCTCAGGGATTGTGAATAGTTTTTCTTTTCATTTGCACATGACCTTTTTTTGTTGTCCTCTAGAATCACCTCCTCACATTCACATATACAAGATTTCTCACATGCTTCACCCCTCCTTTGGAATCCCCTGCCACAACACATCCGTCACTCTCCAACCATTGATATCTTTAAACGCTCCCTCAGAAGTCAATTTTTCTTCCAAGCATACACACTATTTTAGGCTAGTTCCCCTTTGACCTCTGGCCAAGTTGTACTCCTACTAGATAACCTAAAAAATACTGCCTCTTGGTATGAATATTGTACACTACCCTAATTCTTGCCCACCCATTCCTTTTGATTGTAAGCTGGCAAGGACAGGGCTCGCTCACCCTTTTGTGTCTTGAAATTTGTTACACATTTTATTGATATGAATTGTCACTTATTACCACTACTGTATTTTGTACCAACTGTGTATTTTGTATATTGGTGAATACCATTTACTGTATTATTGTCTTCCCCATGTTTGTTTATTACTTTGTACAGCGCCACAGAATATGTTGGCGCTTTATAAGTCAATAATAGTAATTATAACAGATGAAGCCTACAACTGTATGACTGATGTGTAATATATAATTCAGACATTCTATTAACGATGGCTGGAGATACCAGCTTATGTGACATCAGGATTTTATCCCAGTCCTCCTCATTGAGTATGGAAGAGCTTCCAACCATTTATTCTTCACTGTCAGAGTTACGTTTCCAATTTTGGTACAAATTAAATGCGAATAAAGAACATGAATAAAGGTCCGTACACACGCCGTACTAAAGGCAACGACGGGTCTGTCTTCACCACCCGCAGGGGCGGGTTTTCAGCAGACAGTACAGCGTGTGTAGTCTGTTGGCGGACTGATAATACGGTTACTGAACGATCCGCCTGGCGGATCATTCAGTAACAGCCTTATCAGTCCGCCGACAGACTGTACACACGCTGTACTGTCTGCTGAAAACCCGTCCAGCGGGTGGTGAAGACAGACCCGTCGTTGCCTTTAGTACGGCGTGTGTACGGACCTTTAGACCGCTAGGATTCTGAGATCTCAATCAGAGGGAACTTTGAGAAATGAGAAGGTGTTTCTGCCATTTGATCTCTCCAAGTGCGTCTTAACTGGAGGTATCTACAGAATTGAGAATTAGGGACCTGACAAGTTTGCTTAATACGATCAGAGGAGGAAAAAGACATTTCCTTCAAGTATCTGTGACACTTTAAAAGACCTAGTTTCTGTCAAAAAATTTTATTCTGACAGAGAATACGAGTGTTTAAAATAGGGATTATAATATAAAGAGCAATAGCATCCACACCACTTGGTTTCTTGATGGATTTCCACACCACTGCTGCAATAAACTAAGAGAAACCGTAACCGAGAATTGGACTTCATCCCAATCAGTAGCTGATACCCCCTTTCCTATGAGAAATCTATTCCTTTTCTCAAACGGATCATCAGGGGGCGCTGTATGGCTGATATTGTGGTGAACCCCCTCCCACAGTGTGATGTCAGGACCATGGTGCCGACATCACACTGTGGGAGCCTTGTTGGATTGTGGGAAATAACAGCTGTTTCCAACTGCCAAAAAAGCAAGCAGCATCTCTTTCCACTGACATCACCTGCAACAAGCACAATGTTCTGGAATGGCCATTTCAGTCCCAAGACCTGAATAGAATTAAAAAATCTGTGGTGTGAGAGAGAGAGAGAGCTGTCCATGCTCAGAAGCCATCAAACCTGAATGAACTAGAGATGTTTTGTAAAGAGGAATGGTCCAAAATACCTTCAACCAGAATTCAGACTCTCATTGGAACCTACAGGAAGCTTTTAGAGGCTGTAATTTGTGCAGAAGGAGGATCTACTAAATATTGATTTCATTTCTTTTTTGTGGTGCCCATATTTATGCACCTGCCTAATTTTGTTTAAACACTTATTGCACACTTTCTGCAAATCCAATAAACGTCATTTCACTTCTCAAATATCACTGTGTATGTCTCCTATATGATATATTTAACTGACTTTTTTTATCGTAACAACCAACAATTTATACAGGAAAATCATGACGATTAACAATGTTGCCCAAACCTTCGCATCCCACTGTAGCTTCAGGAGGATTCTTAAGGGGGGGAGGATTAAAAAGAAAATGGATACCTACCACCACATCTGTCCTCATTTTCCCAAGTGTTTTGATGAGATGGCTGTAGTGATAATCTTCCATCTGACGTAAAATCGCCGTCATGGAGGCAACAAAATATCCCTAAAACAACAAAAGAGAAAAAAATAAATAAACATAAGGATCTGTCATAGTGAACATGTTTACTTTAGGGTCCCTTCAAATTCTACCTTAACCTCCCTGGCGTTCAATTTCCCAGGATTTCTGTGCAAAAAGTGATAACATTTTTAAAACTTTTTTTTTTTCCTGTAACTTGCCAAAATGTGTCAAGCAAGGGCACATACAGTGCAGGAGAGTATTGATGTGTATGCATGTTTATACTGTTCACAGCATGTTTTTATGGACGGAAATATAAAGACAAAAGACAAACACTTACAGTGGAGGGAATAATTATTTGACCCCTCGCTGATTTTGTAAGTTTGTCCAATGACAAAGAAATGAAGTCTCAGAACAGTATCATTTCAATGGTAGGTTTATTTTAACAGTGGCAGATAGCACATCAAAAGGAACATCGAAAAAATAACCTTAAATAAAAGATAGCAACTGATTTGCATTTCATTGAGTGAAATACGTTTTTGAACCCTCTAACAATAAAAGACTTAATACTTAGTGGAAAAACCCTTGTTTGCAAGCACAGAGGTCAAACGTTTCTTGTAATTGATGACCAAGTTTGCACATATTTTAGGAGGAATGTTGGTCCACTCCTCTTTGCAGATCATCTCTAAATCCCTAAGGTTTCGAGGCTGCCTCTGTGCAACTCTGAGCTTGAGCTCCCTCCATAGGTTTTCTATTGGATTAAGGTCCGGAGACTGACTAGGCCACTCCATGACCTTAATGTGCTTCTTCTTGAGCCACTCCTTTGTTGCCTTTGCTGTATGTTTTGGGTCATTGTCGTGCTGGAACACCCATCCACGACCCATTTTCAGCTTCCTGGCAGAGGGAAGGAGGTTGTCGTTCAGGATTTCACGATACATGGCTCCGTCCATTTTCCCGTTAATGCGATTAAGTTGTCCTGTGCCCTTAGCAGAAAAACACCCCCAAAGCAAAATGTTTCCACCCCCATGCTTGACGGTGGGGACGGTGTTTTGGGGGTCATAGGCAGCATTTTTCTTCCTCCAAACACAGCGAGTTGAGTTAATGTCAAAGAGCTCTATTTTGGTCTCATCAGACCACAGTACCTTCTCCCAGTCACTCACAGAATCATTCAGGTGTTCATTGGCAAACTTCAGACGGGCCTGCACATGTGCCTTCTTGAGCAGGGGGACCTTGCGAGCCCTGCAGGATTTTAATCCATTGCGGTGTAATGTGTTTCCAATGGTTTTCTTGGTGACTGTGGTCCCTGCTAATTTGAGGTCATTCACTAACTCCTTCCATGTAGTTCTAGGATGCTTTTTCACCTTTCTCAGAATCATTGACACCCCACGAGGTGAGATCTTGCGTGGAGCCCCAGAGCGAGGTCGATTGATGGTCATGTTGTGCTCCTTCCATTTTCGAACAATCGCACCAACAGTTGTCACCTTCTCTCCCAGCTTCTTGCTAATGGTTTTCTAGCCTATTCCAGCCTTGTGCAGGTCTACAATTTTGTCTCTGACATCCTTGGACAGCTCTTTGGTCTTTCCCATGTTGGAGAGTTTGGAGTCTGCTTGATTGATTGATTCTGTGGACAGGTGTCTTTTATACAGGTGACTAGTTAAGACAGGTGTCCTTAATGAGGGTGACTAATTGAGTAGAAGTGTCTAACCACTCTGTGGGAGCCAGAACTCTTAATGGTTGGTAGGGGTTCAAAAACTTATTTCACTCAATGAAATGCAAATCAGTTTCTATCTTTTATTTAAGGTTATTTTTTCGATTTTCCTTTTGATGTGCTATCTGCCACTGTTAAAATAAACCTACCATTGAAATGATACTGTTCTGAGACTTTGGACAAACTTACAAAATCAGTGAGGGGTCAAATAATTATTTCCTCCACTGTATATAGCGCTTTTCTCCTGGCAGACTCAAAGCGCCAGAGCTGCAGCCACTGGGACGCGCTCAGGAGGCCCCCCTGCAGTGTTAGGGAGACTTGCCTACGGTCTTCTACTGAATAGGTGCTGGCTTACTGAACAGGCAGAGCCGAGAATTCGAACCCTGGTCTACTGTGTCAGAGGCAGAGCCCTTAACCACTACACTTCCAAAAACCATTACACTATTCCAAAAACATACAGATAAGTTAATTGGCTACCCCTAAAAAAAAAAAAAAAAAAAAAAAAATTGGCCCTAGACTACAGTACTTACACTACATAATATAGACATATGGCAATGGTAGGGATTAGATTGTGAGCTCCTTTGAGGGACAGTTAGTGACAAGATTATATATACACTGTACAGCGCTGCATAATATGTCGGCGCTATATAAATACTAAATAATAATAATAATAATATCCAGCCACCATATATCTGTCCATACCGCTAGGGAGGTTATTAAGTGGCCACAAAAAAACAAAAAAACTATTCAACAAAAACAGGTCACTATGAGAAAATCCTCAGCATAAGGAGATGTACTAGTCCAGAAACTCTCGAGATCTGTCAGATTTTTGCTGCCTACTGTAAGTTAGATACATAGGAAAAAGTAATTTATGGGGCATATTGCTGTAGGAAAAATGTATACCTTACATGCATATATTTAGAATTTTAGAAGTTTTCAGAAGAATGGTCCTTTAAAACAGCAGATATAAAGCCAAACCATCCCAGGGGAAAAAAAACATATGTGAATACTTTTTCTACTTACACAAAATATGTATTGTACTGTTAATTTGATTTCATTGAATCTTATATAGATAAAGAGGAAACCGTTCCAGGCATTTTCCATCTTCACTACCTGACTGAAATCAATCCTGATTGTTTTCCTCCTAGAAACTGCACTGTGGTATCCAGCTTGCTAATATTTCATCAGCTTCTACAGTGAGGGGAGGTGTATTTCTCTTCTTAGCCTCAGCCTGTCACACTGAGCTGCCCTCAGCCAATCAGTGAGGAGAAGGAATGTGGGTGGGGCGATAACAAGCTTCCCTCTTGGCTATGTACCAAATAGAGCCAGGCTGACTGAGATAAGATTTATTACAGCAGAAGCATTTATGATCATATTGGAATGCTTGCAATGCAGGGTCAGGTTGCAGGCTGCATACAAAAACCCAGAGCACTGGGTAAATGGAAATTGATTTATGGCTGACAATCCTGCTTTAACCACTTCAGGACCACAGGCTTACACCCCCCAGTGACCAGGCTATTTTTTTTTACAATTCAGGCCACTGCAGCTTAAAGGCCTCGCTGCAGGGCCGTACAACTCAGCATACAAGCGACCCCCCCCTTTTCTGCCCGCCAACAGAGCTTTCTGCTGGTGGGCTGATCGCTGCTGCCTTGTTTATTTATTAGTTTTTATTTGGGCTTTTATTTTTTTAATTTTGCTATTTTTATTTTTGTTAATCCCCTCCCTCCCCTCGCCAGCAAATCACAGCGATTGGCTCTCATAGGCATCAGCCTATGAGTGCTAATTGCTCTCTGAGCCTCCCAAGGGGACAGCCAAGTGACATGGCTGACCCCAGTACAGCGTTGCCGTAGATCGCAGCGCTGTACAATGTAACTAGATGGCGGTTTCACCATCTAACAGTTTCCTAGCGGCGATCACAAGCGGGGATGTCGCGTTCATGACAGTTGGCGTGAGTCGGTTTTTAGGTAGTCAACAGACTCTGGGAAACGGTCTTAAACATACGAACGAAATCTGGTCCTGCAGCTCATCCTGGCTTTGCGAAGGTCATTTCGTAAACCCCAGTAAACAGGAAACATCTGACCTCTTAGAAGAACTTAAGATGAGTGCGTACAGTGTTCCCCTGTCACTATCAGAGGGGTTGTACAGTGGGAGGGGCCAAGCACACACTACTGCACAGAGGGCTTTGAAGCGGGAGTCCATCCTTACATCTAAGCGGATCATCCTTTTAAGCCAAGCGGGGGCGGGAGATCTGCTGCCCTGGATGCCACTAACGAGGCCTCGCGAGGGTCCAACCTCTCTATTTATGATCTCCTCCTTGAGCCAGGAAATCGAGAGAGAGGAAAAAAAATCAATACATTCTTTGTGGAGCCATCTCCAAAGTAGCAGCCCGGATGAAACAGATGATGACGCTTTAATGTTTCCTGTGCCTTTACTGCCGAGCGTATTTCAAATGGACACCAAGATATTGGTTTACTTATTAACAGCATTATGAACAGTGACACGGGCAATTTACGGCAAATCTCTGCTTTATGGGGGAGATAAGGCAGAACATTCATCTTCATCACGGAGGATGGAAGAGACTGCGTTTCTCAGATTTGGGACAGGGTGTTAAAAGAACGGCCCTAATAAATACGTGGAATGTATTCTTGCAGTCACTCCGGGTGAGACGCATTAGCCCGCGTTGCAAGTCATATCTGATTGTTGTAATCATCAATCAAAATATGTTACAAAGGTTAAGACAAAACCGGGGAAAACGCATCAGAAGTCGGCGTGGAAATCGTTCAGTATGCATGTCATCGGTGTGAAAACCCATTTCGGCTAACAGGTTTTTCCATACTAGATGAAGGGACATTACGCTCAAGTGCTCTCCCCCGGCCGAACCGCGCTAGATTGGAATCACAGCTATTTCTCCGCCGTATCGGATGCTCGGCAGAGTTTGAAAGGACTGTGACACGACTTCCGTGCGTCTGTGCCGGCGAGATAATAATCTGAATTATAGCATGAATGAGCCGAGCCTTAAAGTGAACCTCCAGACTAAAAATCTATTCAGCAGCACTGAAAAGGCTTGGTGTTTCTTTAACAGTTTCACAGCATCAGAACTTTGTTTTTCTTACCTAAGCCTTATTTTTAGCTGCATAGAAGAAAACTGCCCGGGCATTTTTCCCCTGATGCTGTGCAAAGCATGATGAGATTTTTGATATGGTTGTTCTCGTTCTGCTGTTTTGGTGCAAACATTTGTTTTCAAATTTTGAATTTGATATTTGAAGCCTAGCACACAGCTGGGAGGGGTGATCAGGACACAGGACAGTTGGAAATTATTTAATAACAATTCTGGGATGTTTTAACTGTTATCAGTATGGTGATAAAGCATTTAATATTCACTAAGCAATGCAACGTATGCTGTCATAAAAATAAGGTTTCAATCCTTAAGGTGATGACATAATTCTAATCTTAAAGACAAAATGTTCATTTACAGAGAGGAATGCAAGTGATAACAACTGTATGCGAGGAGTTCTCACCTGGCCTGAGCTGTCGTTAAGTGGAATGTTACTAGAGACTGCATTGTAAAGCGCAGGATTCTGAGTTGTCTGCTTTATAGAAGGGGACTCTGCCTGACCCTGCCTGCAGGTGCTCCTTCTCTCCCCATCTGCTGCATGCAAGAATAACTATAAAGGTAATAACTTAAAGAGAAACTCCGACCAAGAATTGAACTGTATCCCAATCAGTAGCTGATATCCCCTTTTACATGAGAAATTATTATTATTTAGTATTTATATAGCGCCAACATATTACGCAGCGCTGTACAGTGTGTGTACAGTGTATGTATATATATATATATATATATATATATAGATAGATAGATAGATAGATAGATAGATAGATCTTGTCACTAACTGTCCCTCAAAGGAGCTCACAATCTAATCCCTACCATTGCCATATGTCTATATTATGTAGTGTAAGTACTGTAGTCTAGGGCCAATTTTAGGGGGAGCCAATTAACTTATCCGTATGTTTTTTGGAGTGTGGGAGGAAACCGGAGTGCCCGGAGGAAACCGGAGTGCCCGGAGGAAACCCACGCAGACACGGAGAGAACATACAAACTCTTTGCAGATAGTGCCCTGGCTGGGATTCGAATCAGGGACTCAGCGCTGCAAGGCGAGAGCGCTAACCACTACGCCACCGTGCTGCCCATGAGAAATCTATTCCTTTTCACAAACAGACCATCAGGGGGTGCTGTATTGCTGATATTGTTGTGAAACCCCTCCCACAAAGAAATTCTGAGCACGTACTCTTGGCAATTTCCTGTCTGTGAAACTTGTTGCATTGTGGGAAATAGCTGCTTACAGCTGTTTCCAACCTCCAAAACAGCAAGCAGCAGCTATATCACTTGCCAGCAGTAAAAATGTCACCATGTGATAAATGTCAGAATATAAATCAGGGATTTAAAATATTTTACAATGGGCAAACACTGACTAAATCATTTATACATTATTATTGTAAAAACAAAGCACTTTTTTTATTACATTATTTTCACTGGCGTTCCTCTTTAACCACTTTACCCCCACGCGTACGCATTTCTCCGTCCCTTTTTCCATCCGTTAACCCCCAGGGACGGAGAAATGCGTACTTTCCACGCTCCCGCCGCTGCCCGCGCTCCCGCTCGCTCTAGCGCGCACTCCCGCTAGTAAACACGCCGCCGGCCGCTCGTAGATCAATGAACGGTAAAATCCATTGTTGATCTAAGCCCCGCAATGATGCGCTGCTTCTCCGCTAAGCAGCGCGATCATTGTGAAAAAAAAAAAAACGTTTCCAGCCTCCTAGTACTTCCTCCAAGCGTCTAAACAAAATGAAGACTTTGGAGTGGCCTAGTCAAAGTCCTGACCTGAATCCTATTGAGATGTTGTGGCATGACCTTAAAAAGGTGGTTCATGCTAGAAAACCCTCAAATAAAGCTGAATTACAACAATTCTGCAAAGATGAGTGGGCCAAAATTCCTCCAGAGCGCTGTAAAAGACTCGTTGCAAGTTATCGCAAACGCTTGATTGCAGTTATTGCTGCTAAGGGTGGCCCAAACAGTTATTAGGTTCAGGGGGCAATTTCTTTTTTCACACAGGGCCATGTAGGTTTTGAGGTTTTTTTCTCACTAAATAATAAAATCCATCATTTAAAACTGCATTTTGTGTTCAATTATGTTATCTTTGACTAATAGTTAACTGTTTTTGATGAGCAGAAACATTTAAGTGTGACAAACATGCAAAAGAATAAGAAATCAGGAAGGGGGCCAATAGTTTTTCACACCACTGTATGAGATGTCCCACAATGCATCACTGCTAAATATGAAATCCTCTCCTTGATGTCCTTGTATGCTAGCCACACCTCCAGAACCGCTGCCAAGCAGTGATGTGTCAGCTTGTTAATATTACAGAGCTACAATACTCCAACATGCATACAGACCTCATCTTAACATCTTAACTTAACAGTTTTGTTTTGTAGTCTTCTAGCCAGACTTGTTAATAGATATATATATATTTTTACACTATGCTTAAAAAAAAAAAAAAAAAAAAAAAAAGAGTACCTACATTCTAAATTAGTTTACTTTAAGCCTAATAAGATATATATATATATATAATCACACATTATGATAAAGTGTGATTTTCTCAACCCCAGGGTCTGTATTCCACATATGGTCTTGAAACCCCCAGTGTGAAATTGGGCCCTGGGCCTTTTTTTTTTTCTTTCCAAACTATAGACACAAAGGACGCTGGGGGATTGAGGTCATAACTCCACCCCTCATGTCCATGTGATCTAATCTAGGCAGAAAGACCGACATCTGAGATAAGAATTATAGCAAACAGACATAAGACAGGCTGCAGCAGTTTTCCTGTCTCTTCTTTGTACTACAGTTTGTGAACAGAGAAGTAATTTGATCCAGGCAGACAGAGAGCAGGGGAGGGAGGGGCAGAGAGCAGGGGAGGGAGGAGCAGACAGCAGGGGAGGGAGGGGCAGACAGCAGGGGAGGGAACCAAGCTGGAGGGGATGAGACAATGCTGAGGGCGTACTTTAGAAATAAGGAAGTGCTACTACAGATAGAGATGTGAGTCTGTTCTATCCACTATGATGTAGACAGATGTAAACTGTATATGTTCATCTAACTCTACGAGTGCTTAGCCTACATATATCTATCACCATTCAGACCTTTTTTGTCTGTAGGTGGTCTTTAAAGATAAAAGATCTTGGAAATTAATTTTCAAAGTGGTTTACTTTAAGCCCAGTTTTACCCAACATGCTCTGTAACAGAAAGGGCGGCTCTTCAGTGCTGATAAACAAAGGTGGCTGTCCTTCCATATGTTGATGAATATCATCACAGCATCATCAGGAGCAGCGAGTTTCCTGCCTCATTAACGGTCAGATCACACACAGAGATTAATCTTTTTCGGTGACTATAGAATGGCTTTCGCTGACACAGGACCACGGATGGAGCAGCCGGCAGATGTCGGAGCCCCGGAGCGGTATTTTTAACGACTGTTGGAGAATATGTTTTAGGCAAAAGCAAAGTATGGTAAATTGGCTAATGTACATAAATCTGCTATGCCGGAGTGACCTATTTTACAGCACATGATGTAGAGAAACCCCTCCCCCTTTCACCTGACCTGACCAATTCCTCCAAATACAAATTCATTACTTTTGCAGAAGGAATAAATATTAGACTGTATCAGTGGAGAACTGCCCAATGCAAAAAAACCCAAAACATCAAATAAATATTAAGAATCTGCTAATATGCGATTTCCTTATTCAAAACGATGCTGATTTTCTCTCTGTTCAAATTACTTTGATGATTAAAGCAAACCTGTAGTCATAAATAATGATATAATGAATTGCATGAGTAGTACACATAACGAATAGTACATTAGCAGCAAAGGAAAGGGTTTCAAAATATTATTTAGTTATATAGCTTTTTTTATTATAACATTGCATCATGCTGTCACAGTCGCAGTTTAGAAACCACACTGTCTTTTAAGCTATAAAACAAAGCAGAAATAATAACCCTTTGACCTTTCCTGTAGTAAAACCTTATATTTCTTAGGCAGGGAACACACTTGACTGTTTTCGTACGCGTTTTCTGCACAGAAAAACTGAGAACTCATGTTAATCAATGGGCTAGTACACACTTAATATTTTGTTCGCGCGCAGAAAAAAAACTGACATTCTGCATCATGACTCTGCACATTTTGTCAGTTTTTTGTATCAATTACATCAGCTGCTATGAAAAAACGCGCGCATTTTCCTGCATAGAGACACACTTGGTGTGCAGAAAAAGTATGCAGGAAATCACGCGCAGAAAACTGAAAGACAAGTGTGTTCCCTGCCTTAAGGTGGCCATACACTGGTCGATTTGCCATCAGATTCGACCAACAGATAGATACCTCTCTGATCGAATCTGATCAGAGAGGGATCATATGGTTGCCTTTACTGCAAACTGATTGTGAACCGATTTCAGCCTGAAACCGTTCACAATCTGTGGTGGTGGTGGTGGTGCTGCTGCAGCCGCTCTCCCCCCCCCACCCCCCCGCATACATTACCTGCTCCGCCGGTGCGAATCCCCGCTCACTGCTGTCTTCTTCTCCGCTCTGGTCTCCGGCATGCTTCACTTCTTCCTGCCCAGCAGGAAGTTTAAACAGTAGAGCTCCCTCTACTGTTTAAACTTCCTGTCGGGCAGGAAGAAGTGAAGCATGCCTGGGACCAGAGCGGAGAAGAAGACAGCAATGACAGCGGGGACTCGCGCCGGCCGGAACAGGTAATGTATACCCGCTGTATTGCGTCGGTTGTCGGGCATTCGAACTCTGCTATCGACGCACTCCCGACCCGCCGGCGATCGAGAAAAATCTTCCGCACGGACGACTCGACGGGAACGATTGATTTCGGACGGAAATCGATTGTTCTGTCAGCGGTGTGCGCGGAGATTTTTACAGCCGATTCGATCACTGTGATTGATTCGGCCGTATATCGGCGGGAAAATCGTTAGGTGTATGGGCCCCTTTAGTTGTAGTACACATACCATTCAATGGCCTCAATTCACTAAGATCATGCTGGAGATAATAAGGCAAGAGAAAACTCGCCACCACACAGTAAGAGCGTTATCTTATCTCTTCATTCCTTAAATTACCTCCTCTGTAGTTATTTTCACACGCAAGACAGCCTGTCTTTAACTTCAGAATTCTGGTTATTTTAAGGATTGAAGAGTGAACTTTAGGGTGCTTTCACAGTGGGACGTTACAGGCGCACATTAGAGCAGCCTGTAACGCACCCCACAGCAATGAAAAATCAATGGGCTGTTCACAGTGCCCACGTTGCGTTACTTAGTAACGCTGCGCCATAAGACAACGTACTGCATGCAGTACTTTATAAGTGGCAGAGCCGCGTTAGACTGCTTGCACATGCTCATTAACGTTGGGGAGGAGCGGAGAGCGGCCAGGCACATGGCTAATTAATATTCACTGCACTCAGTGACGTGCAGTGTTTACTTCCTGGAGCGGCCGCTCTGTGCGGCGATTGGCCGGACGGGACCACGTGATGCCGCATGCGTCCAAGAGTACGCATCACGGCATCACGGACGCCAGAGTGAGCTGCACAACGCGGCTCACTCTGACGTCCACAGCAGAGAGCACCAGGCGTTACGTTAGGGGCACGTTATGCGACCATAACGTCCCCTAAAACGCAACGTCCTGGTGTGAAACCAGCCTTAGAGATCTCACCTTAACTTAAAGACAGAAGAGGTAACTTTAGATTTGCCTGAGGTAAAATGTTTCCTGAATACTACATGCCTCATCACCATGGTGATAACTCTAGAAACTTTATTAAGGACAGGAGATAAGCTTGGCGAATTGAGGCCTAATGGTGCGTACACACTTGAAAGATAAATGAAAGATCACGGACCAATTTTACCCCCTTCCATGTAGTATGAGAGCCATACCTACACAGTCTATTCTATGGAGCTGAACTCCCCATCAGACAGAAATCTTACCCCCTTCCATGTAGTATGAGAGCCACACCTACACAGTCTATTCTATGGAGCTGAACTCCCCATCAGACAGAAATCTTACCCCCTTCCATGTAGTATGAGAGCCACACCTACACAGTCTATTCTATGGAGCTGCGCTCCCCATCAGACAGAAATCTTACCCCCTTCCATGTAGTGTGAGAGCCACACCTACACAGTCTATTCTATGGAGCTGAACTCCCCATCTGAAAAAATTTTTTTGCAAGATGCTGCACACACAGACGCTGTACAGACACAAAAGATCAGTATCTGCAAAAGATCTGTTCCTGCAAAATGCATTCATAGTCTATGAGATCTGCAGATGTCATACACACCTTGTTTAACAGACATTCATCTGCAAATCAGACAATCATCTGCAGATCTGACAATCATCTGCAGATCTGAAAATCCATCCTGATGGATCTGATCTGCAGATGAATGTCTGTTATGCTGGGCATACACGGCTGCTGGGGAGGATTATCAATCGAGCCTGATGGCTCGATTGATAATATCCGACGTGTCTGATATCCCGCCGGATCGATACTTTGCTTGATGCCGGCAGGGAGAACAATAGAATAAACGAGCGGCTGATTAGCAGCCGCCCGCGGGAAGGAGCGGGGATCGATCCGCGCGCACGAGCGGGGATGCGCCGTCATCGAGCCAGCGGCTCTATCCGGCGGATAATTGCAGCCGTGTATGCTCGGCATTAAACAAGGTGTGTATGGTGATCTGCAGATATCATAGACTATGAATGCAATTTGCAGGAATAGATCTTTGGCAGGAACAGATCTTTTGCAGATACTGATCTTTTGAATGTGTACAGCATCTGTGTGTGCAGCATCTTGCAATGATTTTTATCTGATGGGGAGTTCAGCTCAATAGAAAAAAGACTGTGTAGGTATGGCCTCGATTCATCATTGTCTTTGCGATAACTTTGTTAAATTACCGAATTCGAAGTTTATCGAGTTCTAATTGTAACCATCAAGGTTTTTCCCGCAATCGGTAACGTGAAGATATTTCCATTTTACAGCGGTAATTTAACACAAGGCCATAACATTCCAGTGGAATTGTGGGTAAAAAGGCAGTCCTTTGAATACCACGTAGCAACATTCCGAAAAGGGCTTCTTGGGACAATCCCACAATTTCACCAGCTACTACTTGAGGAGCTTTTTTTTTTTTTTTTTTTTTTTTTTTTTTTTTTTTTTTTTTTTAGAAAAAATGTAGTGTAGCTAGCAATTTAGTTAACCCTGGCACTGCCTGTGTTCTCTTACAAGATGATTGAAGAGAAATGCCGATGTCCTGGTATAGCAAATAAATCCATTCTCTTGCAAACTGATCTGGTTCTAGAGCAGGCATGGGCAAACTTGGCCCTCCAGCTGTTAAGGAACTACAAATCCCACAATGCATTTGCCTTTATGAGTCATGATTGTGGCTGTCAGACTCCTGCAATGCATTGTGGGACTTGTAGTTGCGTAACAGCTGGAGGGCCAAGTTTGCCTATGCCTGTTCTAGACCTTATTCTTGCGCTTCTGCGCCTTTGAATCACTCTCAGCTGATATATAACCACTTCAAATGGCTCCATCTTCTCTGTCAGCAATGATCTGACAGGAATAACGACAGAGCAGTGAAGGAGATAACTAATCCTAAATGTAACCCTAAACCACGCCCACTTTCATTTTCACAAATTGCACTTTCTTCCGTTTTATCGCATCACTAACGAATGATTACCGAATGCTCGCTAACAGCTGTAGATAACTTTGATGAACCCTGAAATCAACTTATTGAGCTCGGTATTTTACCCAGCTGTCAGTAATTGATTCGATAAGTCTTGATGAATCGAGGCCTATGGCTCTCATACTGCATGGAAGGTGGTAACATTGGTCTAAGATCTTTCATTTATCTTTCCAGTGTGTACACACCATAAGTCTCAGAAGTTTATTTTCGCTTCAGGTTTGCTCTAAGCTCAGCACGACAGTCAAGAAACTGGCATTGTTGATAAGGGAATGAAGATGGCGGCCTCCATATTACTCTCACGTCAGCTTCCCTTTATTAATGAGATGTACAGCTTTAATGACCCAAACTCACTTTGCTTCCTCTTCCATTTAAATCTATTCCCGTTTATGTAACGGTTGTAAATGAATGCATGCGGCTTTCAGTGTCGTTATCCTTTGATAGCGAAGTTTATGCTCACATCCTCAAACTTTCCAAGTGACCAGTAATTCTGAATATATACCGTATATATATAGGCCCTTACAGTACTTCAAGCTAAGATGTAATACTCAAAACAATGTTCCTTCGCTGTTTGGATTTCAAGCAACGGCCGCTTGTAGGCCAGTAAAAAACTCCAGCCCCTCTCCCGCTATCGCCCCCATTTACCAGAAACGCATCTCCACCGTAATAGAAGATCTTCTCCCTTCTGTAAGACTCTAAGCTCCGTCAAGCTATAACAATATGAACATTACTTTCTTTCTGCCTCCCGCCACTTCTGCACTTAAAAGTAATGCTTCTCTATAACGCGGGGAAAAAATGATCGCGCCAAGTTAACAGGGTAACTGGCAAGACTCATCACAGCTAGCAATTTGTCTAACGCGCGGGTGTTATTGGCCGCGGCCGTTTAATCAGACTCCATCAGTTTCAATTTGCACTTTTAAAGAAATATTATTTTACCGGAAAAGCCAGAGGAGGAGAAGGAGGCTGCATTGTTCTGTCTGGACGGGATCCAACAATCACTTAAGTTTTCATCTTATTTTTTTGTTTTTTTACGGGAAATGATAAAAGAAAAAAGTTGGGTTGATTAAAAAAAAAAAAAAAAGATTTGCATTAAAATACGAAAAGGCACTTTAGCAAGAAAGAGACTGCATTTCTTGTCCATTTGCATATCAAAGGGTGCAATTTGTTTGGTGCGCAAAGCTATTTATTGAGAAGTCATTGTAAGCACAATGGCGATCTGTCTGAGATGTCTTCATGGAGAAGAGCTTGAAGTCGGGCAAAGTGTAAGAACTGATAAGAGAAGTTATTATCGGATACCGCAACGGCAAACCACAAGGCGCTAGAAGTGCTCTGTTAACAAAAGGCGGTCATTGTCAATTAACTTGCTGCTTCGTAATGCACAATGTGCTATCAGAAGGCCTCCTGATTAGTGGAGTAGTATCAGGGTAGTCTCACAGCTGATATACTGCCAAAAATATCCATATAAATCACGCTACCATCACCACAGCTGACTCTCTCAATACAGAGGTTTCTGTTTATGGAGAAGCTCCCTGATTGGATGTCGAGGAGCACAGACGCAGCCCACTTCCTGTATCAGACTTCTTTGCAATAGGATGTCGTATTCTCTGGGAACCCAGTCTGTGCCCGCCTTCTTGAGATCAGAACAGAAGGATGATGCAATCCAAGAAGAGCCTCTCCCACAAAACCTGAAACTAACTCCACCTCCACTGCATTTAGTCATGTGATCCAGATGGTCCGCAGGCTTCCCAGATACTCCTATAGCCCTCCATTGCAGCACAGGCTACCTCTATACCTATTCAACTCTGCACCAGTCAAATATTCCAATGATAAAGAGGGTTCTTAAGCTGGACTGGCGGGGTTCAGACTACTGAGGTAATATCTAACTTTTTTAATCACTTCAGGTGTGCTTTAAAGGGAACCTAAGATGGCCTTTTAACAACAAAATATACATACCTGGGGCTTCCTCCGGCCTGAATTCTCCCACGGTGTCGTCTTCTCCCTCTCCGTTCACCTGCAATTGGCCCCGGAAAGTCCTCCGGTCCGGGGCCAACCGCGCACTTCCGTTCATGTCGCTTGGAGCATTCTGCAGCTGTGCAATACTACTGTGCAGGCTCAGAACTCTCCAAGCGACGGGAGCAAGACAGGGGAGTGCGCCTGGCCGGACAGCGCATGCGCCGACTGACATTCTGGAGCCAGTAGCGGGCGAACAGAGAGGGAGAAGAGGACGTCGTGGGAGCGATTAGGCCAGAGGGGGCTGGAGGAAGCCCCAGGTATGTATATTTTATTGAGGGGGCCCTGTCTCTAGTACACTTTAAGGCCCCTTTTACACTTGCCTGTTAAGTGTGTGTTGTATTATCTTGTTTTACTGCAGGGTAACGCAACGATAATGCAAGGCAATGGGGCCTAGCACACTTACCGCATCGCGTTGAGCTGGAAGTGCCCGGTTGGCTGAAAACTCATGTATAGTTATTGGGCGATGGAGAAGTTTTAAATATGTTGGCGGTGGTAGTAAGGTGCGCTTGGACGGAGCGACGTGAATATGACGGGGAATCCCAGTGATGTACTTCCTGTTCAGCAGATGGGCGGCGAAGAAAACTATGCACATGACCCTGTTGCCGTTCTCTGACGCAGGGTCATATGAATGACCTTTCTTTGCGCTACGGTGGGATGCGATGATGGGCGGAGCATTGCACCACAAACACAATGGCCTGGTGTAAAACTGGTTTCAAGCAAATCTGAGTTTTTCAATAACCAAAAACACCTACTTACCTCGGTAGATCCCAGTCTCTGCCCACATCACCATTCCAGCTCAGATTCCCCCGAAGCTCGCAGGCAATGCTCCCTTGTGAAAATGAGTGCAGCCGCACTGCACAGGATAGCTCCCACCAATGCAGTAACAAAGAGCTGCTGCCCTGGTGGAAAAAGCAGAGTCCGTTTTGGCTGTGAGCTAGTGCCAGCCGCCTGCGCAGTGCACCCAAGTTCAATGATCAAGCCCTTGTCAACGGGCTTCGGAGGGTCTCATCGCTGAATTGGCCCAAGTATAAGTAGACGGTGGAAGGCTCTGGAGGGTCCAAAGCCTCCCTTTACCTAGGTAAGTACCCATGATATGCTTCCCCCCCCCCCCCCTACAGGTACACTTTGAACTGAACAGAATACCCCTTTCAGCAAAGTGCCCACATGAAAGCTCCTACCTCGTTTACACACTACTTTATCGAATAGAAGCAAAACAGGTTACAGTAAAAAGACGAAACCAAAAACCCCAAAATTCAAACAGAAGGGAGGAAGGAGATGGGCACAGCTGCTAAAATACTCTTTATTGTGGCTGGGTTGACACAAAAAGCTTACAGCAGTGAGGGAAAGGACAAGTCTGACAGCTGTTTCGCAAGGACTAGCCCTGCTTCATCAGAGTCGTCTCTGGCGATCTGTCTGAGATGTCTTCATGGAGAAGAGCTTGAAGTCGGGCAAAGTGTAAGAACTGATAAGAGAAGTTATTATCGGATACCGCAACGGCAAACCACAAGGCGCTAGAAGTGCTCTGTTAACAAAAGGCGGTCATTGTCAATTAACTTGCTGCTTCGTAATGCACAATGTGCTATCAGAAGGCCTCCTGATTAGTGGAGTAGTATCAGGGTAGTCTCACAGCTGATATACTGCCAAAAATATCCATATAAATCACGCTACCATCACCACAGCTGACTCTCTCAATACAGAGGTTTCTGTTTATGGAGAAGCTCCCTGATTGGATGTCGAGGAGCACAGACGCAGCCCACTTCCTGTATCAGACTTCTTTGCAATAGGATGTCGTATTCTCTGGGAACCCAGTCTGTGCCCGCCTTCTTGAGATCAGAACAGAAGGATGATGCAATCCAAGAAGAGCCTCTCCCACAAAACCTGAAACTAACTCCACCTCCACTGCATTTAGTCATGTGATCCAGATGGTCCGCAGGCTTCCCAGATACTCCTATAGCCCTCCATTGCAGCACAGGCTACCTCTATACCTATTCAACTCTGCACCAGTCAAATATTCCAATGATAAAGAGGGTTCTTAAGCTGGACTGGCGGGGTTCAGACTACTGAGGTAATATCTAACTTTTTTAATCACTTCAGGTGTGCTTTAAAGGGAACCTAAGATGGCCTTTTAACAACAAAATATACATACCTGGGGCTTCCTCCGGCCTGAATTCTCCCACGGTGTCGTCTTCTCCCTCTCCGTTCACCTGCAATTGGCCCCGGAAAGTCCTCCGGTCCGGGGCCAACCGCGCACTTCCGTTCATGTCGCTTGGAGCATTCTGCAGCTGTGCAATACTACTGTGCAGGCTCAGAACTCTCCAAGCGACGGGAGCAAGACAGGGGAGTGCGCCTGGCCGGACAGCGCATGCGCCGACTGACATTCTGGAGCCAGTAGCGGGCGAACAGAGAGGGAGAAGAGGACGTCGTGGGAGCGATTAGGCCAGAGGGGGCTGGAGGAAGCCCCAGGTATGTATATTTTATTGAGGGGGCCCTGTCTCTAGTACACTTTAAGGCCCCTTTTACACTTGCCTGTTAAGTGTGTGTTGTATTATCTTGTTTTACTGCAGGGTAACGCAACGATAATGCAAGGCAATGGGGCCTAGCACACTTACCGCATCGCGTTGAGCTGGAAGTGCCCGGTTGGCTGAAAACTCATGTATAGTTATTGGGCGATGGAGAAGTTTTAAATATGTTGGCGGTGGTAGTAAGGTGCGCTTGGACGGAGCGACGTGAATATGACGGGGAATCCCAGTGATGTACTTCCTGTTCAGCAGATGGGCGGCGAAGAAAACTATGCACATGACCCTGTTGCCGTTCTCTGACGCAGGGTCATATGAATGACCTTTCTTTGCGCTACGGTGGGATGCGATGATGGGCGGAGCATTGCACCACAAACACAATGGCCTGGTGTAAAACTGGTTTCAAGCAAATCTGAGTTTTTCAATAACCAAAAACACCTACTTACCTCGGTAGATCCCAGTCTCTGCCCACATCACCATTCCAGCTCAGATTCCCCCGAAGCTCGCAGGCAATGCTCCCTTGTGAAAATGAGTGCAGCCGCACTGCACAGGATAGCTCCCACCAATGCAGTAACAAAGAGCTGCTGCCCTGGTGGAAAAAGCAGAGTCCGTTTTGGCTGTGAGCTAGTGCCAGCCGCCTGCGCAGTGCACCCAAGTTCAATGATCAAGCCCTTGTCAACGGGCTTCGGAGGGTCTCATCGCTGAATTGGCCCAAGTATAAGTAGACGGTGGAAGGCTCTGGAGGGTCCAAAGCCTCCCTTTACCTAGGTAAGTACCCATGATATGCTTCCCCCCCCCCCCCTACAGGTACACTTTGAACTGAACAGAATACCCCTTTCAGCAAAGTGCCCACATGAAAGCTCCTACCTCGTTTACACACTACTTTATCGAATAGAAGCAAAACAGGTTACAGTAAAAAGACGAAACCAAAAACCCCAAAATTCAAACAGAAGGGAGGAAGGAGATGGGCACAGCTGCTAAAATACTCTTTATTGTGGCTGGGTTGACACAAAAAGCTTACAGCAGTGAGGGAAAGGACAAGTCTGACAGCTGTTTCGCAAGGACTAGCCCTGCTTCATCAGAGTCGTCTCTGATGAAGCAGGGCTAGTCCCTGCGAAACAGCTTTCAGACTTGTCCTTTCCCCCACTGCTGTAAGCTTTTTGTGTCAACCCAGCCCCAATAAAGGGTATTTTAGCAGCTGTGCCCATCTCCTTCCTCTCTTCTGCTTGAAATCGTGGACTACCATTGGAGCACACTGCAGGTAAGCCCAGTGTGGCAGTATCCACCCCTGCTGCATTTTGTGCAAGTGCTTTTTTCTCTTCATATTTGCAAAAACCCCAAAACCTCCAAAGATCGAGTGCCAATCTCATGGCGGGAATAAGGCAAATAGAGATGTCACAACCCTAGAGCAGAAAGCACAGCGGGATCACAAATCAGCACAGAAACTCTATGACCTTTCTGGAGCCCTTTTGGCGTTCAACATTTAGATTACTGAAAACAGCAGCAGGAATGAACTGTGCGGTTTCAGGACAAGTTCAATAAAAAAATTAAAATAAAAAAAGAACAAAAAAAAAAAAACAAGCAAAACAAAACAAAACAGCAATAAACTTTCAAAAAGTGTTAATAGAATAAACTTTTTCTAAATTTTTTCACAATTGAACACTAAATCTACGCACCGTCAGCAGCTAAAGGCAGATCTCTCTTGTTCTGCTGGATGTATTCACTTCACATGATGGGTTTGATTCACTAAACTCTGATAATTCATATCACAGGCGTTTGTGCGCATTTTCGCATTTGCGCGCTATCGCAAATTATCACGCACAATCGAGAATTTTCACGTGAAAATTCTCGATTGCACGCAATAATTTGCGATCACTCGCAAATGCGTGAAAACGGCGTGATAGGAGATATCACGGTTTGGTGAATCAAGCCCGATGTCTGTAAACACGCGTCACTGTGACATTGGCACAGGAAGTCCGCTTTCTTTGGAGCAAGGCTATCTCTGAAGCCTCATACACACGTAACAGGACTGTCACCCAACATGGTCGGGACTTGAACCCTTAGGCAACATATTAGAAATACAGCTGTACAGCCTCAAGGCTAGCTAAGCATCTGTTACTATGGAGCAGGGATGACGTGCTGCGCACAACGGAGTTGGGCCCCGCAGGCGGGGTGAGTGGGGGGAAAACGCGATTGCGGTTGCACGGTCGGCAAACGTTGCTAAAGATACAGCACGCCGGATCTTTAGGTAGTGTCAGCACGACGGAAGATGTTGGCACCATGACATAAATGAAACAATAATAAACATACATCCATGGAGTCTGCAGTCTTGCGCGAAAAGTTTTGTTTAAATGTAAAGCGCACTTTAAAAACGGTTCTCCAAGATTAAGATGTAGAGCATAGATCTGAATAAACAGCAGAAGTTTTCTGGCCTATTTGAGTGAACAGAATTATGAAATGATACTAGAGCTAATAATAGAAAATGCGCATGCAGACATTAGGTTCGCTATACGACAGTATTGTGAAGTAAGATAATAAAGGATTTGTGGACAGATGGAAGTGGTGTGGAAGACAAAGTGATGACTTCCTCCCCTCTGCGTGCTCCGAAGCTGTCCTGCTCCACGGCGCCTTTGTTTTACTTGTTGCTAGGCGACCAAATGCTTCAGCATCCGGACTTTCGACATCTCCATCATCAGCACCACAGCAGGTTTTCTGAGAGAGTTCAGCCGGGGTAAAAGGAATAATTGCAGAGGCCAACTATTAGCAGAGCCCCGAGCCTGAAAGGAGCATAGCTCAATATCGAGAACCTGTTACCCGATATCTGATTACCCAGCTGCGAGCGCGGAACAAAGAATGCGGGTTATCAATCCCCCGGAAGCCAACGGCGCCGCTGAGGGATGAGGCCCGCCGTGCCTCACACACTGCCGTGTCATCGTCTCTGGCGAAACCGATCACCTGAACCATCAGCGCTCACAATAGCGGGTTTCTCTCTACATTACAAGCAGTCTTAAAGGGAACTTGAAATGAGAGGGATATGCAGGCTGCCATATTTATTTCCTTTTGAATAATGCCAGTTGCCTGGCTGTCCTGCTGATCCTCTGCCTCTAATGCTTTTAGCCATAGACCCTGAGCAAGCATGCAGCAGATCAGATGTTTCTGACTAAAGTCTAAGTAGATTAAGTGCATGCTTGAGATAAGCAGGGCAGCCAGGCAACTGGTGTTGTTTAAAAGGGAATAAATATGGCAGCCTGCATAATCCTCGCACTTCGGGTTCCTTTTAAATGGAACTTGAGGTTAAAGTGATATGAACGCTGCCATATTTATTCCCTTTTAAACAATACCAGTTGCTCGGCTGTCCTCTTGATTCTATGTCTCTAATACATTTAAAGGATACCCGAAGACACATGTGACATGATGAGATAGACGTGTATGTACAGCACCAAGCACACAAAACTATGCTGTGTTCCTTTTTTTTTTTCTTTCTCTGCCTGAAAGAGTTAAATATCAGGTATGTAAGTGGCTGCAGAGCTGGGACAAGGTCCTCCAGCACCCAAGGCTGAGACACCAAAGTGCGCCCCTCCATCCCTGCCACCCCAGCAGTCACACACTGATTGCTATTAGACTAAGAGGCGCCACAGGGCCCACAAACTCCCCAACACCTTAATATCTAGTTATCTGGCTTGCAGTCACTGCCTTGTATCCCCTTTTCTTATTTCTTTCTGCTTCAAACACAATTAGGAATGACAGCTAAATGAATTGTGCGCCCCCTCCTACACTGCGCCCTGAGGCTGGAGCCTCTCCAGCCTATGCCTCGGCCCGGCCCTGAGTGGCTGACTCAGTCCTGACTTAGTCAGGAAGTGACTACAGTGTGACCCTCACGGATAAGAAATTCCCCTTCTTATCTTTCTCGCTCTCAGAAGCCATTTTCTGCTAGGAAAGTGTTTTATAGTTGGAATTTCTTATCAGTGAGGGTCATGCTGTAGTCACTTCCTGTCTGAGTCAGGACTGAGTCAGCCACTTACATACCTGATATTTAACTCTTTCAGGCAGAGAAAGAAAAAAGGAACACAGCATAGTTATTTGTGTGCTAGGCACTGTACATACACATGTTTATCTCACCATCTCACTTCGGGTATCCTTTAAGCCACAGACCCTGAATAAGCATGCAGCAGATCAGGTACTCTGACTCCGCTTTTTCTGGATTAGCCACATGCTTGTTCCAGGGTTTTCACTCAGACACTACGTATGCCAGAAGATCGACAGGGCTTCCAGTCGCCTGTTACCGTTACCCTGTTTTGCTGCAGGGTAACGCTACGCCAATGAAAGCCTATGGAGCATAGGGTGGGAGCCAATTAACTTATCTTAACAAGCGCGCTAACCACTACACCACCGTGCTGCCCATGTACTGAATGTGATCAGCAGCGCAAATGGCGTGTAATCGTACGCGTTGATGGCATGTAATAATACGCGTTGATGGCGTGTAATCCTACGCGATGATGGCGTGTAATCCAACGCGTTGATGCCGTGTAATCCTACGCGATGATGGCGTGTAATCCAACGCTTAGATGCCGTGTAATCCTACGCAATGATGGCATGTAATCAACGCGTTTATGCCGTGTAATCCTACGCGTTGATGCCGTGTAATCCTACGCGATGATGGCGTGTAATCCTACGCAATGATGGCATGTAACAACAATAACAATAATATTTATATAGAGCTTTTCTCCCTGTGTAATCCTACTCGATGATGGCGTGTAATCCTACTCGATGATGGCGTGTAATCCTACGCGTTGATGGCGTGTAATCCTACGCGTTGATGGCGTGTAATCCTACGCATTGATGGTGTGTAATCCTACTCGATGACGGCGTGTAATCCTACGCGTTGATGGCGTGTAATCCTACGCGTTGATGGTGAGTAATCCTACGCGTTGATGGCGTGTAATCCTACGCGTTGATGGTGAGTAATCCTACGCGTTGATGGCGTGTAATCCTACGCGTTGATGGCGTGTAATCCTACGCATTGATGGTGTGTAATCCTACTCGATGACGGCGTGTAATCCTACGCGTTGATGGCGTGTAATCCTACGCGTTGATGGTGAGTAATCCTACGCGTTGATGGCGTGTAATCCTACGTGTTGATGGCGTGTAATCGTACGCGTTGATGGCGTGTAATCGTACGCGTTGATGGTGTGTAATCCTACGCGTTGATGGCGTGTAATCCTACGCGTTGATGGCGTGTAATCCTACGCGTTGATGGCGTGTAATCCTACACGTTGATGGCGTGTAATCCTACGCGTTGATGGCGTGTAATCCTACGCGTTGATGGTGAGTAATCCTACGCGTTGATGGCGTGTAATCCTACGCGTTGATGGCGTGTAATCCTACGCATTGATGGTGTGTAATCCTACTCGATGACGGCGTGTAATCCTACGCGTTGATGGCGTGTAATCCTACGCGTTGATGGTGAGTAATCCTACGCGTTGATGGCGTGTAATCCTACGCGTTGATGGTGAGTAATCCTACGCGTTGATGGCGTGTAATCCTACGCGTTGATGGCGTGTAATCCTACGCGTTGATGGCGTGTAATCCTACGCATTGATGGTGTGTAATCCTACGCGTTTATGCCGTGTAATCCTACGCGTTGATGGCGTGTAATCCTACGCGTTGATGGTGTGTAATCCTACTCGATGACGGCGTGTAATCCTACGCGTTGATGGCGTGTAATCCTACGCGTTGATGGTGAGTAATCCTACGCGTTGATGGCGTGTAATCCTACGTGTTGATGGCGTGTAATCGTACGCGTTGATGGCGTGTAATCGTACGCGTTGATGGTGTGTAATCCTACGCGTTGATGGCGTGTAATCCTACGCGTTGATGGCATGTAATCCTACGCGTTGATGGCGTGTAATCCTACACGTTGATGGCGTGTAATCCTACGCGTTGATGGCGTGTAATCCTACGCGTTGATGGCGTGTAATCCTACGCGTTGATGGCGTGTAATCCTACGCGTTGATGGCGTGTAAGCGTACGCGTTGATGGCGTGTAATCCTACGCGTTGATGGCGTGTAATCCTACGCGTTGATGGCGTGTAATCCTACGCGTTGATGGTGTGTAATCCTACGCGTTGATGGCGTGTAATCCTACGCGTTGATGGCGTGTAATCCTACGCGTTGATGGTGTGTAATCCTACGCGTTGATGGCGTGTAATCCTACGCGTTGATGGCGTGTAATCCTACGCGTTGATGGTGTGTAATCCTACGCGTTGATGGTGAGTAATCCTACGCGTTGATGGCGTGTAATCCTACGCGTTGATGGCGTGTAATCCTACGCGTTGATGGCGTTTAATCCTACGCGTTGATGGCGTGTAATCCTACGCGTTGATGGCGTTTAATCCTACGCGTTGATGGCGTGTAATCCTACGCGTTGATGGCGTGTAATCCTACGCGTTGATGGCGTTTAATCCTACGCGTTGATGGCGTGTAATCCTACGCGTTGATGGCGTTTAACCCTACGCGTTGATGGCGTGTAATCCTACGCGTTGATGGCGTGTAATCCTACGCGTTGATGGCGTGTAATCCTACGCGTTGATGGCGTGTAATCCTACGTGTTGATGGCGTGTAATCGTACGCGTTGATGGCGTGTAATCGTACGCGTTGATGGCGTGTAATCGTACGCGTTGATGGCGTGTAATCGTACGCGTTGATGGTGTGTAATCCTACGCGTTGATGGCGTGTAATCCTACGCGTTGATGGCATGTAATCCTACGCGTTGATGGCGTGTAATCCTACACGTTGATGGCGTGTAATCCTACGCGTTGATGGCGTGTAATCCTACGCGTTGATGGTGAGTAATCCTACGCGTTGATGGCGTGTAATCCTACGCGTTGATGGCGTGTAATCCTACGCATTGATGGTGTGTAATCCTACTCGATGACGGCGTGTAATCCTACGCGTTGATGGCGTGTAATCCTACGCGTTGATGGTGAGTAATCCTACGCGTTGATGGCGTGTAATCCTACGCGTTGATGGTGAGTAATCCTACGCGTTGATGGCGTGTAATCCTACGCGTTGATGGCGTGTAATCCTACGCATTGATGGTGTGTAATCCTACGCGTTTATGCCGTGTAATCCTACGCGTTGATGGCGTGTAATCCTACGCGTTGATGGTGTGTAATCCTACTCGATGACGGCGTGTAATCCTACGCGTTGATGGCGTGTAATCCTACGCGTTGATGGTGAGTAATCCTACGCGTTGATGGCGTGTAATCCTACGTGTTGATGGCGTGTAATCGTACGCGTTGATGGCGTGTAATCGTACGCGTTGATGGTGTGTAATCCTACGCGTTGATGGCGTGTAATCCTACGCGTTGATGGCATGTAATCCTACGCGTTGATGGCGTGTAATCCTACACGTTGATGGCGTGTAATCCTACGCGTTGATGGCGTGTAATCCTACGCGTTGATGGCGTGTAATCCTACGCGTTGATGGCGTGTAATCCTACGCGTTGATGGCGTGTAAGCGTACGCGTTGATGGCGTGTAATCCTACGCGTTGATGGCGTGTAATCCTACGCGTTGATGGCGTGTAATCCTACGCGTTGATGGCGTGTAATCCTACGCGTTGATGGTGTGTAATCCTACGCGTTGATGGCGTGTAATCCTACGCGTTGATGGCGTGTAATCCTACGCGTTGATGGTGTGTAATCCTACGCGTTGATGGCGTGTAATCCTACGCGTTGATGGCGTGTAATCCTACGCGTTGATGGTGTGTAATCCTACGCGTTGATGGTGAGTAATCCTACGCGTTGATGGCGTGTAATCCTACGCGTTGATGGCGTGTAATCCTACGCGTTGATGGCGTTTAATCCTACGCGTTGATGGCGTGTAATCCTACGCGTTGATGGCGTTTAATCCTACGCGTTGATGGCGTGTAATCCTACGCGTTGATGGCGTGTAATCCTACGCGTTGATGGCGTTTAATCCTACGCGTTGATGGCGTGTAATCCTACGCGTTGATGGCGTTTAACCCTACGCGTTGATGGCGTGTAATCCTACGCGTTGATGGCGTGTAATCCTACGCGTTGATGGCGTGTAATCCTACGCGTTGATGGCGTGTAATCCTACGTGTTGATGGCGTGTAATCGTACGCGTTGATGGCGTGTAATCGTACGCGTTGATGGTGTGTAATCCTACGCGTTGATGGCGTGTAATCCTACGCGTTGATGGCATGTAATCCTACGCGTTGATGGCGTGTAATCCTACACGTTGATGGCGTGTAATCCTACGCGTTGATGGCGTGTAATCCTACGCGTTGATGGCGTGTAATCCTACGCGTTGATGGCGTGTAATCCTACGCGTTGATGGCGTGTAAGCGTACGCGTTGATGGCGTGTAATCCTACGCGTTGATGGCGTGTAATCCTACGCGTTGATGGCGTGTAATCCTACGCGTTGATGGCGTGTAATCCTACGCGTTGATGGTGTGTAATCCTACGCGTTGATGGCGTGTAATCCTACGCGTTGATGGCATGTAATCCTACGCGTTGATGGCGTGTAATCCTACACGTTGATGGCGTGTAATCCTACGCGTTGATGGCGTGTAATCCTACGCGTTGATGGCGTGTAATCCTACGCGTTGATGGCGTGTAATCCTACGCGTTGATGGCGTGTAATCCTACGCGTTGATGGCGTGTAATCCTACGCGTTGATGGCGTGTAATCCTACGAGTTGATTGCGTGTAATCCTACGTGTTGATGGCGTGTAATCGTATGCGTTGCGTTCTGATCGCACAGCCATCTGCGCTAATTGATGTAAATGAGGCCTAACACTGGCAAGCTGAGGAGTGCCCGCAGGAACGGGGTACAGCCACTGAGCGGCCCGTCTTGCTCACAGTTATTGCTGGTGCATTTTGCACCTTACACTGGATGTACACTTGCCTATTCATGCCACTCCCTCCCATGGTACACTAGTTCATATTTATTTATGGTTACTATCATTGTCAGGTTTTTTTTTTGCTAAGTTATTCACCTCTATATAGAGTGGCGTTATCGTTGCACGGTAAATGTCACACAGGCTTAACATTACAGTGCGTTAACCTGCGTAATAATGACTTTATAACGCAGGATAATAATGTCTCACTGTGAATGCGACCTTATACCAGGTGGTGAAGATCCACTGATTTTCTTGTACCTAACACATGATTATGTAATACTAATATCTAGGGGCATATCTGGCTACCTGCCAATACCGGGAACAACGCTGTGTTCTCAGTAGCAGAGTACGTTGAAATCTGTGGGGGGCACTAAACTCTAGTTTCACTCAGATCACTCAGAATCCTAAGGTCGGTCCTGCCCACCCAAACACGGGAAGAACATACAGACTATACAGGTAGTGTCCTCGCCCAGATTGAAATGAATGGACCAGCAGCAGTGGCTTAAAGGGGCACTACAGCGAAAAATTGTAAAATATGTACACAGAAACAAATAAGTAGTACAATTTTTTACAGAGTAAAATGAGCCATAAATTACTTTTCTCCTATGTTGCTGTCACTTACCATTGGTAGTAGAAATCTGACAGAAGCGACAGGTTTTGGACTAGTCTATCTCTTCATAGGGGATTCTCGGCAAGGCTTTTATTCTTTATAAAGATATTCTCTAAAAAGGATTTAAACAATGATGCTGGCCGGCCTCCCTGCTCCCTGCACAGTTTTCTGGCAGTAGGACAGAGCAACTGCCATTCACTAAGTGCTTTTGAAAATAAACAAAACCCTGAGAATCCCCTATAAAGAGATGGACTAGTCCAAAACCTGTCGCTTTTGTCAGATTTCTACTGCCTACTGTAAGTGACAGCAACATAGGAGAAAAGTAATTTATGGCTCATTATACTCAGGAAGAAATGTACTTCTTATTTGTGTATGTTTGTACATATTATAAATTTTACAGTTTTTTTTGCCATAGTGCCCCTTTCACTACAATTCCTGGAGCCCCCCAGCAAAAATTTGATGGGGGCGCCCGCAATGTTCACACCTCTTCCTTCCCTTCGGTGCCCTTCATGACCTTGGGGCCCACCTCTCAAGGGACAAAGTGTGGTCATCATGATCTTCACGCAGGTGAGTAATCATTTACACTCATCAGGCCTCTGCATAGGGAAGGAAGGAGGTCGGCGCTCTGGGAGGGAGCCGTCTTTCCATCAGGCACCTGTAGGCACGTGCCTACAGTGTCTTATGGTAAATCCGGCCCTGATGTTTAAAGGATACCCGAAGTGACATGATGAGATAGACATGTGTATGTACAGTGACTAGCACACAAATAACTATGCTGTGTTCCTTTTTTTCTTTCTCTGCCTGAAATAGTTAAATATCAGGTATGTAAGTGGCTGACTCAGTCCTGACTCAGACAGGAAGTGACTACAGTGTGACCCTCACTGATAAGAAATTCCAACTATAAAACACTTTCCTAGGTGAAAATGGCTTCTGAGAGCAAGAAAGAGATAAAAACGGGAATTTCTTATCAGCGAGGGTCACACTGTAGTCACTTCCTGTCAGGACTGAGTCAGCCACTTACATACCTGATATTTAACTCTTTCAGGCAGAGAAAGAAAAAAAGGAACGCAGCATAGTTGTTTGTTAGGCACTGTACATACCCATGTCTATCATCATGTCACATGTCACTTTGGGTATCCTTTAATAATTAGCAGGTGCCCAGAAGCTGATGTTGCAGTAGACACTTTATGGAAACACTATTTTTTCACATAATGACCCAAAATATGTGTAAGATTTTTTTTTTTGCCTACAAGGAAAATAAACAAAAACAAACCAGATTCACTGATCATTTTACATATTTAATCCATCTGGGTCAACTGCAAAGTGTTGGCAGCAGTGCATGCTGGGTAAGGAAAGGAAATCTCAGACTTAAAAAGCATTTGTGTATTTATACACAAAGCACTTATCCATCCAAAAACTTTATTGACCCGATGGCCGCCTCCTCTTTTGCATAGTCTAGCAGTAACATTGTGAGATTAATTATGCAAGCTGAAGTGAGAGGAATACGGAGGCTGCCATCTTCATTCCCTTATAAACAATGCCAGTTGCCTGACTGTCATGACAAGCTTTTAACTTGAGTTACATACCTGCAACAAGCATACAACAAGAGTCACAACATCTGATTTACAAGCTCATTCTGGGCCAGTGACATAGTATTGGAGGCAGAGCAACAGCACAAAAACCAGGCAACTGCCATCCTATATAATAAAACCGCTGGTGTCCCTGCGTCATCAGTGTGTCCATGTGTTTATTCTTCTGAGCATGTGCGCAGCACGGACTGCCTGGGACAGGAGCAGGATGTTCCCGGGGGCTGGCAGGGTGGGCGGGTGCACGCATGGAGGCCGGGAGCGCGCGCATGAGTGCTGGCATGTGGCGTCGAAGACTAGATCCCATTTTTAAACGGGCTAAGGTCCCTAGTTGGTTATGAGGGAACTAGTGACCGAAGCCCATTTAAAAACGGGCTCTAGGTCTGTCACCGCTGCACGCACACACACACGCGGCTGGCCTGTCCTGTCCCAATCTGATTGCACGTTATACTGAAATTGCTGCTGGGGAGAGGTTCTGTATACTATGTCCACTACACATACCGTACATTAAAATTACCTCATAAGTTTATAAAAAAAAAAAAAAAAGTGGGCATATCCTAAACAACATAGCTATCCCACAGTTTCACGTTAAATGTTTTAAGTTCACTGTATGTAAAAAAAAAAAAAAAAAAAAAGTAGATTTTCTTAGCTCTATGACAGCCTGTCCTGCGTCTCAGAAGAATACCTGAGGTGACATGTGACATGATGACATAGACGTGTATGTACAGTGCCTAACACACAAATAACTAGGCTATGTTCCTTTTTGTCAATAGGTTCAATAGTTCATAGATTATAGCTCCTGCATACTTCAATGAATGTGCCATTGAGCAAAAACAATAAAAAAAAACCTGTAAAAACTAAAAAAATAGATTTAAATATATATAGAAAAAAAACAAAAACCTGTGGATTATCTTAAAGTAATTTTTAGGAGAAAGAGGACAGAAACAACTGTTTATTTCATTAAGTGACCACTATGGCAAAAATGCTAAAATTTAAAATACATGTAAACACATACAAATGAGAAGTAGGTTTCTTTCTGAGTAAAATGAACCATAAATTACTCTTTACCTATGCTGCCATCACTTGCAGTAGGTATCTGACATTACCAACAGGTTTTGGACAAGTCCACCTGACAAATCTGGCTTGGAGTTTGATGCACACATAAAATTCTCTGCTGTAGCTAGGTAAGTATACAGGAAGCATCTAGATTCCCTCTACCTAGGCAAGTATACAGGAAGCTTCTGGATTCCCTCTACCTAGGTAAGTATACAGAAAGCTTCTGGATTCCCTCTACCTAGGCAAGTATACAGGAAGCATCTGGATTCCCTCTACCTACGTAAGTATACAGGAAGCATCTGGATTCCCTCTACCTAGGCAAGTATACAGGAAGCTTCTGGATTCCCTCTACCTAGGCAAGTATACAGGAAGCTTCTGGATTCCCTCTACCTAGGTAAGTATACAGGAAGCTTCTGGATTCCCTCTACCTAGGCAAGTATACAGGAAGCATCTGGATTCCCTCTACCTACGTAAGTATACAGGAAGCATCTGGATTCCCTCTACCTAGGCAAGTATACAGGAAGCTTCTGGATTTCCTCTACCTAGGCAAGTATACAGGAAGCTTCTGGATTTCCTCTACCTAGGTAAGTATACAGGAAGCTTCTGGATTCCCTCTACCTAGGCAAGTATACAGGAAGCTTCTGGATTCCCTCTAGATTTCCTCTACCTAGGTAAGTATACAGGAAGCTTCTGGATTCCCTCTACCTAGGTAAGTATACAGGAAGCTTCTGGATTCCCTCTACCTAGGCAAGTATACAGGAAGCTTCTGGATTTCCTCTACCTAGGTAAGTATACAGGAAGCTTCTGGATTCCCTCTACCTAGGCAAGTATACAGGAAGCTTCTGGATTCCCTCTAGATTTCCTCTACCTAGGTAAGTATACAGGAAGCTTCTGGATTCCCTCTACCTAGGTAAGTATACAGGAAGCTTCTGGATTCCCTCTACCTAGGCAAGTATACAGGAAGCATCTGGATTCCCTCTACCTAGGCAAGTATACAGGAAGCTTCTGGATTCCCTCTAGATTTCCTCTACCTAGGTAAGTATACAGGAAGCTTCTGGACTCCCTCTACCTAGGTAAGTATACAGGAAGCTTCTGGATTCCCTCTACCTAGGCAAGTATACAGGAAGCATCTGGATTCCCTCTACCTAGGCAAGTATACAGGAAGCATCTGGATTCCCTCTACCTAGGTAAGTATACAGGAAGCATCTGGATTCCCTCTCCCAAGGTAAGTATACAGGAAGCTTCTGGATTCCCTCTACCTAGGCAAGTATACAGGAAGCATCTGGATTCCCTCTACCTATGTAAGTATACAGGAAGCATCTGGATTCCCTCTACCTAGGCAAGTATACAGGAAGCTTCTGGATTCCCTCTACCTAGGCAAGTATACAGGAAGCATCTGGATTCCCTCTACCTAGGTAAGTATACAGGAAGCATCTGGATTCCCTCTACCTAGGTAAGTATACAGGAAGCATCTGGATTCCCTCTACCTAGGCAAGTATACAGGAAGCTTCTGTATTCCCTCTAGATTTCCTCTACCTAGGTAAGTATACAGGAAGCTTCTGGACTCCCTCTACCTAGGTAAGTATACAGGAAGCTTCTGGATTCCCTCTACCTAGGCAAGTATACAGGAAGCATCTGGATTCCCTCTACCTAGGCAAGTATACAGGAAGCATCTGGATTCCCTCTACCTAGGCAAGTATACAGGAAGCTTCTGGATTCCCTCTACCTAGGTAAGTATACAGGAAGCATCTGGATTCCCTCTACCTAGGTAAGTATACAGGAAGCATCTGGATTCCCTCTACCTAGGCAAGTATACAGGAAGCATCTGGATTCCCTCTACCTAGGTAAGTATACAGGAAGCATCTGGATTCCCTCTACCTAGGTAAGTATACAGGAAGCATCTGGATTCTCTCTACCTAGGTAAGTATACAGGAAGTTTTTGGATTCCCTCTACCTAGGTAAGTATACAGGAAGCATTTGGGTTAAACATCGGGAGAGGGAGGTGCCCAAATCTCCATGTGCCCTTTTTTGATAGATGCGATCATTTTGCTCCACCGGGTGGCAATCTACTAGTGTGTGGTTAACTTTACTCTTTTACTCACCTGATGTGACTTCGGGTTGCTTATAGATATGATACTTTACATTATTATTATTATATTCCTGAGATTCACATTTACATAACTAGCCTTGGATGTTAAAATCCCAGTGAAGGTACATTTTTAAAATATGCATTGAACAGTAGTTTTGCACCCCCCCCCCATAAAAAAAACAAAAAAACAAATCTGCACCAAATCTTTATCTCCTCCTCTGGAAAACCCTGCTGCCTGCTTCCTGCCAGACAGTCTGAAACACTCCTCCTATAGTCACGTGTGTGTATGTTATAGCTCGATCAGCTAAAGCAACTCCCCACCTACTTACTGATAGCTCCTGCAAATTCATGCCGGACAACGGACCAGCCAGCGCATTTGATT